>NC_069502.1:66749712-67049712 GCF_027579735.1 Bombina bombina
TCAGGACAGGATTCCCCCCTCCCTGGTATAAGGTAGTGGCGAATCCAGGGGGAGGGCAACGGGCAATCGCCCCTCCCAACAGCTAGGACCGTGTGTGCGTGTAAGCAGACTGAGGCAGCACTAGCTTAAGGCAAAATAGGTGGTTGCCTAAATCTGCATATAAGCAGGTGCCTCGCAGCACCAATCCTGTACCAATGCTGCACAGTACTGCTTACAGGCAAACAGCTGCTCTCCTGGTAGTGCACCGCAACAACAGCACTACGTTTAAAAATAAAAAAGGCACCAAGATTCTGCAGCACCAGCAAGCTGTCAGATGTTTAAACATTTGTATTTATTTTTTGCACATGATTTTAAGAAGCAAGATGTGGGCGGGGGTGAGCCATTGGAAGTGGAGCTATAGCAGCCTTGATTCAGGACCTTAGTGACAACAGAACTGCAGTGCAGAGGTAACATAGTATATTTTTTGCTAAAGACAGTGCAGGGAATCCAATTGGTGTGTCACAATCACCACTTGAAGGAGGCAGGTGGGAGGAGTTTCCCACGAGCAGAGTGTACTCTGTATTTGCTCTCTGCTTCCATGCTGGTGTAGTGCCAGCCCATGCCTTGCCTACAGACTCTACTATCTGCAGTGATAAATAAATAATACCTAGCTAGACTGTAGTTATTTACCTCTTTCTGGCCTGAATGCCTTTTCAAAATGGATTTTTGTCATTTAAAATTATCTAATGCATTGCTCCGTGTTTGCCCTAAGGAATCAAGGGGAGGAGTTTCCCACTAGGAGAGTGTACTCTATCTGCACTCTGCTGCTGCTGGCTTCCCTGGGTTTGCACCAGCCTCTTATACTCTTCTTCCTGCTTCAGTGAGGCATGCAACAGCAGAACAAGCAGCCTAAAAACACAACACCTAGTGCAGTTTAAGGTCAGTACTGTGTATGTATCTAACAGCTAGCCTTTAGTATTGCCCCTCTTGCTGGTTATGTGATTTGTCATTATTTAGTGCATGTAAGGCTTGCAGTCCTTAGTACCATATATTCTTATAATTAATCTTCTTTTATTTTGTTGTTTGTTATGGGCTCAAATATCTTTTCAAAATATTAAATTTCATTATGCAGTCATACTATTTAATTATTTAATCATGTAGGTTTTATTTATTTGAAGATTTAAAAAAAAAAATAATAATATATATATATATGTATATGTGTGTGGGTGTGTGTATGTATATATATATATATATATATATATATATATACACAGGGAGTGCAGAATTATTAGTATTAGTATTATTGTTATTATTAGTATTAGTATTAGTATTATTGTATTTTTGAGGATTAATTTTATTATTGAACAACAACCATGTTCTCAATGAACACAAAAAATTAATTAATATCAAAGCTGAATAGTTTTTGAAGTAATTTTTAGTTTGTTTTTAGTTATAGCTATTTTAGGGGGATATCTGTGTGTGCAGGTGACTATTACTGTGCATAATTATTAGGCAACTTAATAAAAAACAAATATATACCCATTTCAATTATTTATTTTTACCAGTGAAACCAATATAACATCTCAACATTCACAAATATACATTTCTGACATTCAAAAACAAAACAAAAACAAATCAGTGACCAATATAGCCACCTTTCTTTGCAAGGACACTCAAAAGCCTGCCATCCATGGATTCTGTCAGTGTTTTTATCTGTTCACCATCAACATTGCGTGCAGCAGCAACCACAGCCTCCCAGACACTGTTCAGAGAGGTGTACTGTTTTCCCTCCTTGTAAATCTCACATTTGATGATGGACCACAGGTTCTCAATGGGGTTCAGATCAGGTGAACAAGGAGGCCATGTCATTAGATTTTCTTCTTTTATACCCTTTCTTGCCAGCCACGCTGTGGAGTACTTGGACGCGTGTGATGGAGCATTGTCCTGCATGAAAATCATGTTTTTCTTGAAGGATGCAGACTTCTTCCTGTACCACTGCTTGAAGAAGGTGTCTTCCAGAAACTGGCAGTAGGACTGGGAGTTGAGCTTGACTCCATCCTCAACCCGAAAAGGCCCCACAAGCTCATCTTTGATGATACCAGCCCAAACCAGTACTCCACCTCCACCTTGCTGGCGTCTGAGTCGGACTGGAGCTCTCTGCCCTTTACCAATCCAGCCACGGCCCATCCATCTGGCCCATCAGGACTCACTCTCATTTCATCAGTCCATAAAACCTTAGAAAATCAGTCTTGAGATATTTCTTGGCCCAGTCTTGACGTTTCAGCTTGTGTGTCTTGTTCAGTGGTGGTCGTCTTTCAGCCTTTCTTACCTTGGCCATGTCTCTGAGTATTGCACACCTTGTGCTTTTGGGCACTCCAGTGATGTTGCAGCTCTGAAATATGGCCAAACTGGTGGCAAGTGGCATCTTGGCAGCTGCACGCTTGACTTTTCTCAGTTCATGGGCAGTTATTTTGCGCCTTGGTTTTTCCACAAGCTTCTTGCGACCCTGTTGACTATTTTGAATGAAACGCTTGATTGTTCGATGATCACGCTTCAGAAGCTTTGCAATTTTAAGAGTGCTGCATCCCTCTGCAAGATATATTACTAAGTGCCACTGCTTAGAAGCATTTAGTAACAGCTCTAAATAGCTGCCCAATGCTTCTGATGTCTATAACAACCAGTCACAGCCATCAGAAGCCCCTGAGTGACAGCTGATCCCAGTGCCTTCTGGGATCAGCTATCACTGGACAATTACTTGTTTTAATAGTAACAGCCACAGATCAGGTAGTGAGAATGACTACATGCCATAATCACTACCTTATCTGAATAGCAATCCAATGTTAAAATGCATTGGCTTGCTAAGTCCCCTTCTCTCTGTCACATGACATTACAAAAAAAAAGTATTAGTATCGGCAAGTACCTAAAAAAAAAATATTGGTACTCATAATCAGTCATTAAAAAATTGTATTGGTGCATCCCTAGTTCATAGGTAACTGTCTATCTAACGAAGAGTGAACTAAGGGTGAATATGGACACTTTAAATTTCAATATGGATTCCTTTGGGATATATGTAATAACCAGACTATATAATCATTGAGAGATCCTCCACTCAGAGTTTTATTTTGTGCTGTGTACTAAATAACACTTAGTAAAATGCACACTTGGTTCGCATGGACTATGTGCTCACAATTTGCACTTCATGCTAATGGTCAATGTGTTTGCAGCTTGTATACTGCGCGTTATTATATTTTTAGGTATTGGATGTATTATAGCATTATGTAAGACTGCTCTCATTTACAATAAGTTAAATCTATTTTATTGTATATTTATCAATCGCTACTGCATTTCTGATCGGAGGCGAACTATGTTTCATTGTCTTGAATCTAAATCTAAGGTTGGCTGTTTGTGTGTTTGAGTGTGTGTTTTTGAGTGTGCCTGTATGGGAGTCCCTGAGTGTGTATTTGTCTGAGTGTGCCTTAAATGTGCCTGTCTATGTTTCTTTGAGTGTACCTGTCTGTGTCTCTGAATGTGCCTGTTTAAATGTGTGTCTTTGAGTGTGCCTGTCTGTGTGTATAAATGTGCCTGAGTGTGTGTTTGTGCCTATTTTTCATTTTGAAGTAGGAAGTGGCTGGCTGTGTAAAATTAGTACATGGTACTTAGTTACACACACACACTTCAACAAACACTCAGGGTCTGTCTGTTCATTGGTCTTCATTAGTGATATATTTAATATATTTAATATAGGGGATTATTTACAAAGCCCTGGTATTTGCTGAAATTGCTTTAAACTATAAATAAAAGCTTTTAAGAGTTTTCCTCTCTTTCTCAGGTCTGAAGTAATACACGAGGAAGAAAGGAAATCTCTTGACAGCTTGTCTTTTAAGTATTAAGTTAGTACAATAAAAAAAAACTATCATTGCATACCACATTACTCTGGTATTTTGGAATCTTATTTTTATCTATCTATCTATCTATCTATCTATCTATCTGTCTATCTATATCTCAGTTTTTTTCAGTGGTATGATTTAGTGGTGAAAATTATTAGTGCCCCCCCAGTTTTGACTGTGGTATCTTATGTGCCCCCCTATATATTGTTCCTAGAGTCGCCACTGAACATAAGGTCTTCTTCTTCCACTCTACTCTCAATTCCCCATTACAACAAGGTATCTGGAAGGGCAGCGTTCTCAGCAACCTGAGATCCTTGGAAAAAAATCTCTCTATCTTTACATAAAAATCAGTTTTATAAAGACTCTAATTTATAAAAAGACCGCTGCTCCATAACCCTGTCCACCTGCTCTGATGAGGCGGACAGGAATCGTCAGAATTCAACCCTATCAAGTATGATCTGGTTGATTGACACCTCCCTGCTGGTGGCCGATTGGTTTGATTCCAATGTTAAATGCGGAGAGCGTATTGCTCTCCACATTCAGCGAGGTCTTGCAGACCTGATCTGCACTGTCGGATCAGGTCCGCAAGACCTTTGATAAATAGGCCCCATAGTGTGAACAGTCTTCATCTTGAAAGTTGGGACATCCAGAAATTGTTTTAGGGTCTTGAGTTCCAGAATGGTGCAAAATGTACCCACTTTATTTTGTACGTTAAATAGATTGGAGTAGAATCATGGGGGTATGATACGCTGTAGCGTATCATGTCCAACAGACATCGATGTTCAAGTGAACTGCTTGTGCAATGCCGCCCACTGCAGATTTTGTGGCTATTCGGCTGATAGAAGGGGGTGTCAATCAGACCGATCGTATAGGATCGGGCAGATTGATGTATAATCTGAGAGAAAAATTAAATAGAAGGAGGCGTTCCAATTGTGCAGAATGTTAAAACACAGCTAGATCTTCCCCAGAAATAATCCCCTTACAAATAAATGGGTACTCACAAACGGAGGAAAAGGTGCCAGCAGCATCTTGAAACGCATAGCAGAATTTCTTGTATTGTTTTTATAATACTTTTTAATAAAATATATCCCTTGCCTTGGGATATTTTAATTTATTTTATTGGTTTGTGAGCTTTATTTTGGGGTCTCATATCCTTTGGTGGACTGTGGATCCTGTTCTTTGGAGTGAGTCACCTCCAAGGTGGCCTCCAGGGTGGCGGATTTAAAACCAGGTATGCTGGGCTGGAATAGTGGCGAGCACACCTGGTAGATATTTGTTAACTAGCAAAAGTAGTCAGATAGTGCTGAATTTGCATTCGGAACATCTGTAGTGACGTAAGCATCGATCTGTGTCAGACTGAGACCGGCGGATCGTATGTTACGTCACAAATTTTTACTTTTGCCGGTCTGTAGGCTTTGATAAATGAGGGGAATCAAGCTCGCCACAATTACGCTGCAGAATTTCAGCGTATTTGTGGTTGACGGCTTGATAAATAGGCCTCATTGACTCTAGTTAATACCAAAGCAATGCCACAGTCTCCTCCCACGCCTTGCAAAAAAGCTTCAATCTGCCACCTACCACAATTATTTCTGGAATGGAGGCTGCACTTGGAAATATATATATATCTGCAGACAAAGACTGAAGCCATAAACTTGTCTAGCTTAAACAGCAATATGTATTCATATAATCTCCACTGCCTCATAACATAAATTGTTAACATAATTCTAATTGTTGGATTGTTTCCAAGGATACACTGACAGCTGGGTAAAATAGAAAGCCTACCAGCTAAGAAGAAAGTCTATGGAAATCTTGAAGTTTCCAGTCGACTGAGTCCTTAAAAGAGGGGCTATTCTATAAAGGAATGGTGGTCCACCTGGCTAGAGTAGAAATGGTCCCATTTACTCAGGAGGTTGTTTCCCAAAATTTAAATTTGGAAGGAGGTGAAGGAAATGTTGCCTTTAATTTTGCGTATAGAAGAAAGGCTTGGTTTGTTCTATTGCTTAATTACCAGTTTGGCAAATGATTCAGGCACTTGGAAAGTAATTTACTGATAAATAATTTATTCCATGATGAAACACAGAAAAGCAGCAAATGCAGCAAAGCGGCAATGCAGCTGTTTTCAGAAAACATATTCACAAAGTAAAAAACATTATATAAAGCTATAACAGTAAAAATGTTTGAATAAAATATCTCAATGTGTTTCAGCGTTGCTCTAGCTTTGTCAGGTTCCTGTACCTTTAATCAGGGGCAGGTTTTGTATTTCTGTTCATCCCTATAAAAGGCCCCTAAACACTCCCAAAATTGCTTGGAAGTTGGTGTCGTAGTACTAGTGTGTACTACAATTATATGTTCCTGAGCCAAAAGTGCATTGCACTAACTTTAGTAAATTTTGCATTATATTTGAGCCATCTACTTCAGTATATCTACTTTGTACTAACCGCTTGTTGCTGTGCTTGTATATAATGCCACGACCTTCCTGATTGCTGTCAGCTGTTTCAGCAGAACTTCAGTGTAACCACCAGCAAGTCTGCCTGCATGCTGTTCACTTTTTTCTTGAATTTCGATAACACATGGGACATTCCTTTGCTACAGCGCTCCTGTAGGATTCATGGCTGACTTCAACACAACGTCTCCCCAAGTCCTACGGTACCATACCAGTTGCTTTTCTAATTGTAAGTACTGCTTCTTACCTACGTGCTGAAACGGCATTTCTGCTCTACATTTCACTACGGCTACGGTACAGCCTCCTATTAACCACGCTGTGTCCAGATCTCTTCCATGTTATTCATACACCATATCTATTCCGTAGGTCCTGGTTGTAGTAGGTTTATCTTTTCGTCACTACTGTTGTCTAAAATCACATAGTAATTGTTACTATTATTTGACATATTGTGGCGCATGGGAGTTACAGAGATAAAACGTATCTAATACTCAAATTCAATGTTAATAAATCAAATGCTCCTCCAGTTACTTAGATATCCATTTATGATAGGTAACTCTCTGCACAAACAGATCCTGTCAAGAACCAGCCATTACAGGCTTCAACATAAAGTAAATATCCTTTCCCAAAGTTTCAGGTGGGGTCCTGAGTCTCAGAATACCCACTCTGATGCGCGTAAATATCCGATAAAAGCCAATATCGCTTACAGTTAGCGTTCCACTTGTAATCTAGCCCTAAGTAGAAAGAACAATGAAGAGGAAGGGCTTATGAAGGATAACTTTCAGCAACAGGCATGTATATGTGTTCACCTGTAGGAAGCATGAAAGCAATCAACTCAGAAATATCAGAGTGTATATACTTTTTGAATTTTGGGGATAGTTCTGTGGGACTACCAGATGTTTCACTATAGTGAATACCTGCCCATATAGCAGTCTAAGTACTAGGTTTTGGAATTGCTTCAGCACAGCAGATGTAAACCTGAGCAGGGGGTCACATAGGAATATCCTTAGGAGACATTAGAGTGGGGACTTGCATCATCAGAAGATCCACCCTCTAACCTGTCAGCTGTTGGTCCAGAGACCTAAGATGCACCAATTTGCTCCATTTTCAGGTAAAACAGGTAAGCAAGTAATGTTGGAAGCTGGTTATCTCTAAAAGAGAGATTTAAACTAAAGTAACAATTATTATTATTATTTTATTATTAACAGGTATTTGTAGAGCGCCACAGATTCCGCAGCGCTATAAACATAGTTGGTATACAGGATAACATTTATAGGGATCAAATGGGTAGAGGACCTTGCCGAGAGTTGCACTTTTGTAATTGGCTCTTATGAAGGCGATCTACAAACAGCTTGGCTCATACGCTTACATTCTAAAGGGTTCAAGGGGAAAGCGATGGAGTTAGGAAAGGTTAGTGTTGGTTGTATGCATCCCTGAATAGTAGAGTCTTTATGGAGCGCATGAAGCTGTTAAAACTAGAGGAGAGTCTTGTGGAGCGAGGCAGGGAGTTCCACTGGATGAGAGCCAGTCTGGAGAAGTCCTGTAAAAGGGAATGTGAGGAAGTAACAAGAGAGGAGGAGAGTAGGAGATCATGAGCAGAGCAAAGGGGATGGGAGGTATCTGGAGACAAGATCTAAAATGTAGTGGGGAGTAGTGCAGTTGAGGGATTTATATGTCAGCGTGATAATTTTGTGTTTAATCCTGGAGGCAAGAGGAAGCCAGTGAAGGGATTGGCAGAGAGGTGCAGCAGATGAAGAGCAACGTGTAAGGAAGATGAGCCTGGCAGAGGCATTCATTATGGATTGTAAAGGAGCTAGGTGGCAGCTAGGTAGACCAGAGAAGATGGAGTTGCAGTAGTCGAGACGGGAAAGGATGAGAGAGTGGATTAAAATCTTAGTTGTGTCTTGTGTAAGGAAATGTCTAATTTTAGAGATGTTTTTAAGGTGGAAGCGACAGGCTTTAGCCAAGGACTGAATGTGAGGAGTAAAAGAAAGGTCTGAGTCAAGTGTGACCCCAAGACATCAGGCATGCAGGTTGGGGTAATGATGGAATTATCAACAGTTATAAAAAATTGGGGGGTGGACATTTTGTAAGAAGGGGGGAAAATAAGGAGTTCAGTTTTGGAGAGATTTAGCTTACGGTAGTGAGAGGACATCCAAGATGAGATATGAGAAAGACAGTTAGTGACATGGGTTAGTAAGGAAGGAGGTAGGTCTGGTGCAGAGAGGTAGATTTGGGTGTCATCGGCATACAAATGATATTAAAACATGTGGGACTTTATTAAGGAACCTAATGATGACGTATAGATTGAGAAGAGAAGTTGATCAAGGACAGAACCCCAACAGAAAGTGGTAACAGGGCAGAGGTTGCTCCAGAGAATGCTAGATTAAAGGTACGGTTAGATAGGAAGAGAACCACAAGAGAGCTGTGTCACAGATGCCGAAAGATTGTAGGAATAGGAGCAAAAGAGGTTGGTCAAAAGTGTCAAAGGCTGCAGACAGATCAAGGATGATAAGCAGAGAAAAGTGGCCTTTGGTTTTTCCTGTAAGTATGTCATTGGTTACCTTGACAATTACTGTCTCTGTGGAGTGAGAGGGACGAAATCCAGATTGCAGTGGGTGAAGAAGAGAGTATATTGTAAGGAAATGGGATAGACATGCATATGCTATCTTTTCAAGGAGCTTTGAGGCAAGAGGGAGTAGGGAAATAGGACGGTATTTGGATGGGGAGGTTGGATCGAGGGAAGGTTTTTTGAGGATAGGTGTGACCAATACATGTTTTAGAGATGAGGGAAATATACCAGTGCTGAGGGAGAGATTGAAAATGTGTGTGAGTATAGGGGTGAAGGTAGAAGAGAGGGAGGGGAGTAACTGTGAGGGTATAGGGTCAAGGGGACAGGTAGTGAGGTTAACAATTAATGTAGTAAGCATAGATATAAGGCACAAATTTGGGACTGAGTAAACTGCTAAAGGGAAATAAATCAGTGTGTCAACACTAGCCCCCTCACAACAGATGATATGGTTAGATAACTAGATCAAGTATGTTATATACTAACAGATTCATTGGCCCAGTAAAATATGGTAACCCAAAAACCTCACAGTCATAGTATCCCTCAGAGTGTTAGTCTCATTGATGCAACAGTCCCAGAAATTTTAGGGTAAAACAACACTATAGATATTCAGATGAAACACTCACGGTACTGCTGGAGCTAAATCTTCCTAGACGCTGGTCACCTGCAACTCATAGCGGACAATCTTGCTGCAGCAAAACTCCATGTTGCTCCTTTCGGCTGATAGCCCAAGATGTTTCACGCTGTGGCGCCTCCCATTGTCACCTACGGAAAGCCCTGTGGAAAACTCAAATGATTAAATGCCTCCTTAAACAAACAAATTCCAAACTTGCTCCTTCTGTGGTCAAAAGAGGTATCTTTATTAAGAAAATAGTTAAAAAAAAGCTAAATACAAAGACCACAAACAAGTAAGCAATGAACTGCTACATTAAAAGTTAACAAAAAAGCTACGACCTTGGGCCGTATGACGTCACTGACACATTTCGGGTGTCAACGTAATCATAGATGCTCATACCGGGTCTTCCTCTGGCTTTTATACCTATTAAACAGGTGTAAGCCTCATTCTGGTCTAAGCTACCATTTTCTAATACAGAACATAAACAGTGTATATACATAACTATGGACACATAGCCCAATGTATCTCATATTTTATTATATTATTCATATACATTTTATATACATATACAGACAAAACTATAACTATAATATTCATCTATTATCTGCTAGATAGTGCAAAAAACTTTAAGTGTCCGTATTCTATTTATGTTAAATTAAGATAACTGAATTATCAACATACACAATATTCCAATATTTACCTCTTGTATTATTCCACTATTCTAATGTCTCTCACTAAAAATTGATAAATTGCATTATATAACAGCTTTAGTGACATCTGTACAATTAGTGACGTCTGTACAATTTAAGCACATGACCCTGCATATACAATCATATGGTAATATTTATCTACATATATAAAGGGTATCAATATCGTCATATGCCTTACTGAAACAGGAGAACAGGAATCAATATCATTATTATTATTTGAGTATATAAACAATGAACAGAACTCCTACAATTGCTCACAATGGTTTATGAGGTCAAAAGCAGAATAAAATTCTCTCAGTATATGGGTCTGCAACTTAAAAATCAAAAAAGCATCCCTACGATAGAGGATTTTCATTTTATCTCCACCTCTTATAGGGGTAAATACTCTCTCAATTGCCTGCCATTTAAATGAGTTTACATTTTTATCATGTTTTTTAATGAAGTTTTTAGCCAATGCTGAACAGTCTCTACCATTATCAATATTACTAAGGTGCTCCCTGATTCTTGACCTCACCTCCCTGGTGGTGAGGCCCATGTATTGCATCCTACAGCAAACACAAGAAATTAGATATACCACATGGCTCATAGAGCAGTTTATACATTGTAAAGTGGTATACTCATTACCTGTCGAGTAAGAGATGAATTTGCTAGTGACCTGAATAAAGTCACAGGCTTTACACCTGGAGCTTCCGCATCTAAAAGTTCCATTGTGTGTTAACCAGGAGCTCATAGCCCCTCCAGTAGTGGGTGTGTCACAAATGCCAATGTTGTTGAAGTTTATAAATAATGTTGTGCCAGATTAACTAACCCTTAAGCTATTAGCTGTGATTATTGTGTTTGCCAGTCAGACTTATTTTTACCAAAGGCGGACCGCAAACAAGGAACATATTTAACCCTTGATTCTATTTATACTTTGGAATAACACCAAAAGAGACTTAGGTACAGATACAATTTAGAAACCTTATGTGCTGCACACAAACACACAATATGGAATAAGTAAGTTCAGGTAAGTAACGGTTGTTAAATATTACCTTTAGTTGAATTCAGAGAGTGCAGCAACTGAGGAAAAAGTGTCAGCGTTACCTGTTGTTAGTAGGAGGCTGTTTGCAGTGTGTTGCACTTGGGAGAGTGGATCATCTGTAGCTGATGATGCCACAGTTCTGTAAGCATCTCCCCTGACACAGGCTACAGTGAGAGCGGATCAGCTTGTTGCTGCAGGGGAAAACAATTAGCAGAAATGCAAAGTACTGCGAGTAAGGAAGTTGGCTGGTAGTCTTGAGTGCTTCAATAATCCAGGAAGGAAGGAAGTGGGGAGGAGAATTTTAAAGGGACAGGCAGAATCCTTACAGGATGGTAGCTGAGTTGGAGAGAGAATATTGCCTAATGTTAATCCTCGTCTGTACGAGAACCTACATCCTTGCTTTACATGTTTTTTAAATTTGTCATCGGCCATCAAAATTGGAAGATGTTTCTGTAGTGTTGTGCTTACTTCCTGGTTTGGTTAGATGGCACATTGAAGCTTCCATACAAAGATGATGTCATCAAGTGGGCTGTGTTTTAGAATCAGAACAGTTCAGAGAAGCCATCTTGTGACAGTGTGCTGCAGTTAATAAATACAAGAAACAAGGACTGAACCTCAGGATCAGACAAGTGCTGCTAATAATAATAAGTGTAATGTCAGCTACAGATAACGGCAGAGGATACAGCATCAGCCAGTCAGGAAGAGTAAGAACTGTTATGTTATATTGCAGTTATACGGTTAACAGTTATACAGTTATAAGTTACCCTGGATTACTATAGTGCTGCATACACAGTGTACAGGACTGCTAATATAAGGAGTGCAGCAGCCATTCATTATAAAGGACTATATATGTGTATCTATCCATATTACTGTGTGCAAATCTACAGGAGCAACCTTGTTATGTAATCCAGTAAATAAAGTGACAGTTTACATTTAGAAGTTGCAAGTGCATTCATATAAAGAGTTAATGTTTGGTATGTAAGGACATTAAATCTGGTGATGAGTATACTACCACAAACTCACAATATAATGGCTGTATTTGGAGCATTGAAAGAATTTGACCCTGACACAGATAACTGTGTTTCCTGGACTGAAAGGCTACAGCAGTATCAGTTTGTTGCTGTCTGACAACTATTGGTACTAAAACATATGAGATTATAAAAGATCTGCTACACCCAGAAAAGCCAGCCACCAAGTCTTTATCTGAAATAATACAGATCTTAACACAACATTTCCAACCATGGCCATTAGAGATTGCTGAGCAGTTCAAGTTTTATCCAGGCCCAAGGGGTACGAGAGACTGTATTTAAATGTACAATTAGTTTAAAGAAATTGGCCAGCACCTGTGCTTTTGAGGAGTATCTGAATATGGCCCTTAGAGATCAGTTCATTATGGGTACAGAATTTATTCAAAGCGAATTTTGACAGAGGAGAGCCTGACCTTCCATAAAGCACTAGAGATTGCTTCTGTTTTGGAACAGGCCACACAAGACACTAGTTTATTGCAGAAGCATTCCCACACTAAGGAAGAACAGGTATTTTTCTCCAATGTGAAGCAAAGCCAGTAAATATTCAGCAAAAGCAGTATCGCCTATTAACTGTTACAGATGTGGAGCATAGAATCATGTAGCTTCTGAATGGAGATTTAAAAATGCTCGTTGTCATAGCTGTGGTAAAATAGGACACTTAAAGAAGGCTTGCAGAGGATCTCAGCAGAGTGTCTCAAGCAAAACACATAAGAAGGGAAATTACCACATGGCTTATAGTGGAGCCACATCAGATTCAGAAGAGTAAATTACTGTTCAGAGTTTGACTGTATACACCATGGCAATAGGGTCTAAGCCTTTGACCGTTCATGTTAATATTCAAGGAAAAGATTTGACCATGGCCTTAGATACTGGGGCTGCAGTTTCAGTTATGACAATTAAAGATTAGAAACAGCTGAAAATTCCAGTATTGCTGCAGCCCACTACCTTGAAGCTACAAACATACTCCAGAGAAGTCTTGACGCCACTGGGGTGTTCATCTGTATCTGTTTGTACAAAGAGTAAAACTGCCAATCTTAAAATATATATACTAAAATCAGGTGGCCCACCTCTTTATGGAAGGGACTTGATACGGGCCCTTGGCGTGCCTGAGAGCCTCAAAAACAGTGAAGTTCATCATATTGGAGTTGCTTGTGCCCAGTGGATTCAGAACATTAAGACCAAATATGCCCAGGTGTTTGCTTTAAGGGCAGGAGTTGATGCTGAACTGAGGAGGTTAGAAGAGTTAAAGATTATAACCCCAGTGCATTATAGTGATTGGGCTTCTCATATTGTACCGGTAAGAAAGAAAGATGGACAGATCCGAATATGTGGAGAATTTAGGATGGTGTTGAATGAACAGTTAGCAATGGATAAGTATCCATTACCCAGGACAGAAGAGATTTTTGCTAACTTAGCTGGGGGACAACATTCCACAAAGATTGATTTAAAAAATGTTTACCTTCAACTTGAAGTACATCCAGATTCCCGCAAGTTACTCACCATCAATACTCACCGTGGTTTATTTCAATATAATTGTATGGTCTTTGGCATTGCTCCTGCACCAGCCATCTGGCAACGCACCATGGAAGAACTGTTAAATGGACTACCCCATGTCCAATGCCTTTTAGATGAAATGTTAATCACAGGCAGAACGGAGGAAGAATATCAACACAATGTAGAGAGGGTACTGCAGCGGCTAATGCCCTACGGGTTGAAGGTCAACTTGGAAAAGTGTGCTTTCATGCATGACAAATTAGAATTTTGTGGCCATGTTATAGATTGTCATGGTCTACACACTGCTGATGACAAAGTCAAGGCCTTGCAAGAAGCTCCTATACAACAGAATGCGTCACAAATACGATCATACCTTGGTCTCCTCAACTATTACCACCGTTTTTTACCCAGCTAGCCCATACGTTACACCCATTACATCAGCTTCTTGAGACAAATCGACCCTGGTTGTGGAGCAGTGAATGCAATCAAGCCTTCCGGGAATCCAAGAACCTACTCCTGTGTTCCCGCATGTTAATGCACTATGATCTTCAGAAACCACTCATGATAGCATGTGATTCTTTGCCTTATGGTTTAGGGGCTGTTTTGTCACACACAATGCCAGATGAGACAGACCAACCTGTAGCCTTTGATTCCTGTTCTCTAACAACGGCAGAGAAGAACTATTCCCAATAAGAAAGAGAAGCACCAACCATAAAACAGTATCGTGGATCCAACCAAAATTGACACACAGAACTCCCCCCGTAGTTCAGAATACTCACAAGCAAGGCGGCACAAATTCCGTGCCTCTACTAGCAGATTGGTACTGTACTGAGTCGCCCAACAGACACACCGGGGCCAGTTCACGTCACACGGTGACCTCCAATCAACAGCAGGTAGCTCCGTTAGGCTTCGACTGGCAGAGATCAGCTGTAAATTCTGATGGCAAGTGTCGGAGTCAGGAATTGGAATTCCCGCTTGGATGGATATTGATTAAATGTGATCAAATCACAAGATAGGTAAGGTATATATAAAATCAGTAGTTTATTAAAAGAAAAACAATAGCAGGTACTTTCTGTAAGACCGCCCATAGACAGGTGTTTGTAAGGTATATAATGAGAGCAAATGCTTTGTATTGTATAGCCTTATGAAACGGCCTTTCAGACGAGAAACGTGTTGCTGTTGTTTTTCTTTTAATAAACTACTGATTTTATATATACCTTACCTGTCTTGTGATTTGATCACATTTGATCAATATCCATCCAAATGGGAATTCCAGTTCTTCACTCCAACACTTGCCATCAGAATTTACAGCTGATCTCTGCCAGTCAGAGCGTAACGGAGCTACCTGCTGTTGATTGGAGGTCACTGTGTGCCGTGAACTGGGCCCGGTGTGTCTGTCGGGCGACTCAGAACAGTCCCGATCTGCTAGTAGAGGCACTGAATTTATGCCGCCCTGCTTGTGAGTATTCTGAACTACTGGGGGAGGTCTGTGTGTCAATTTTAGTTGGATCCACAATACTGTTTTATGGTTGGCACCTCACTTTCTGTCCCTTCTCTACAGCAAGGAATCCATTCAGATTACTTTTGGGAGTGCTGCCACAAACCCGGCATTTCAGAACTGAAGTCTATTATAAAGCACTAGCGCACCTTCTGGGGATTGCTGATCCTATTTGCCAATTAGACAAGGAAGCATTGGCCATTGTATGGGCTGTTAAGAAGTTCCATAACTATATTAATGGTAGACAATTTAACTTACCATAAGCCACTGCTGACCATCTTTAATCCAAGGAATGAAATTTAACCACTACAGCGGCTAGATTGCAAAGGTATGCTCTAACTTTGGGAGCATATCATTACTCCATCAAATACCGGGCCCATGATTCCCATGGCAATGCTAATGCCATGTCCAGGCTTCCACTAATGAATACCTCACCAGTTGTTCAAGAAAGCCTTCCAAGTGTGTGTTTTACGGGTAAAGTACATGCCAAACAAATTGAGACAACTTGTGATACTGAATTAAAACTTCTTGAAAAGTATTTGAGAGATGGCTGGCCAAGAAATGGCTGTGATGTGCAGCGAGCATACATACTATGAGTACAATAACTCACACACAGAAATGGAAGTATTTTATGGAGTGAGAGAGTTCTGGTTCCTAACGGGCTACTGCAAGCTACGTTAAAACTCCTTCATGAAGGTCACCCAGGCATTGTCAGAATGAAACAGAAGGCTAGGGCTCATGTTTGGTGGCCAGACATTATGAACTATGTTATTGTATGCAAAGGGTGTGTTCATGCTCAATCACAGCTTCCTCAAGGAGCTGTACAACCATGGGACTGGCCTAATACTCCTTGGGAGAGACTACATTTGGACTTTGCCGGTCCTATTGATGGAATCTCATACTTAATCATAATTGATGCACAGAAGTAATTCCAATTACAAGGACTACAACTACTAAAGTCATATTAGCATTCAAAAGACTGTTTTCAGTATTTCCAAGAAAACTGGTCACAGACAATGGCTCACAGTTTGTGTCACAAGACTTCCATAATTTTTTACATACAAATGGAATTCACCATTATCGGATGGCATCATATAACCCAGCCACCAACGGGCAAGCAGAGAGATTTGTCCAAACCTTTAAAAGGTTTAAAAGGTTTGGCAGGAAGATCCGTACAAAGCTGGATTTAATCACAACAGATGTAGCAGAAACAGTCCGCATCATGCAAGATATAATGAGAGTGGGAAAACCTTCACAAACCTACACAGAAGGAGACAATCGGCTAGATTACGATTTGTTCGTTAAGGTAAAAAAGCAGTGTTAAGAAGTCCTAACGTTGCTTTTTTACGCCCGCTGGTATTACGAGTCTTGAAGGTTTAGGGTCACCGCACACTTCTTTGGCCTTACCGCAAAATGACTTACGTAAATTTCCTGGCGTGACGTCATCCAAGTTGGTGACCCGTAGATTCCGATTGGCTGATAGAATTCTATCAGCCAATCAGAACTAAGTTAGAAAAAATCCTATTGGCTGATGCAATCAGCCAATAGGATTGAGTTCACATTCTATTGGCTGATTGGAATAGCCAATAGAATGCAAGCTCATTCCTATTGGCTGATTGCATCAGTCAATAGGATTTTTTCTACCTTAATTCCGATTGGCTGATAGAATTCTATCAGCCAATCGGAATCTAAGGGGCGCTAACTTGGATGACGTCACTTAAAGGTACCTTCATTCGTCTTTAGTCATCGGATGAAGAGGATGCTCCGCATCGGATGTCTTGAAGATGGAGCCGCTCCGCGTCAGATGGATGAAGATAGAAGATGCTGTCTGGATGAAGACTTCTGCCCCTCTAGAGGACCACTTTGCCCGGCTTGGAAGAAAACTTCTCCCGGCTTGGTAGAGGACTTCGGCCCGGTTGGATGAAGACTTCTGCCGCTTTCTTGAGGATGGATGTTGGATTTTCAGAACAGTAAGTCGATCTTCAGAGGGTTAGTGTTAGGCTTTTTTAAGGGTGTATTGGGTGGGTTTTATTTTTAGGTTAGGGACTTTGGGCCGCCAAAGAGCTAACTGACCTTTTAAGGGCAATACCCATCCAAATGCAATTTTCAGGGCAATGGGGAGCTTAGTTTTTTTTAGATAGTATTTTATTTTGGGGGTTGGTTGTATGGGTGGTGGGTTTTACTGTTGGGGGTTGTTTGTATTTTTTTTTTACAGGTAAAAGAGCTGATTACTTTGGGTTAAAAGGCCGTCAAAAGGCCCTTTTAAGGGCTATTGGTAGTTTAATTTAGGCTAGGGTTTTTTTTTATTTTGGGGGGCTTTTTATTTTGATAGGGCTATTAGATTAGGTGTAATTAGTTTAAATATCTTGTAATTTGTTTATTATTTTCTGTAATTTAGTGTTTGTTTGTTTTTATACTTTAGCTAATTTAATTTAATTTAGGTAATTGTATTTAATTTTGTTAATTTATTTAATTATAGTGTAGTGTTAGGTTTTATTTTACAGGTACTTTTGTATTTATTTTAGCTAGGTAGTTATTAAATAGTTAATAATTGCCTGTCAAATAAAAATAAACCCCAAGCTAGCTACAATGTAACTATTAGTTATATTGTAGCTAGCTTACACCTAGATTTAGAGTTCTGCGTTAGCCGTCAAAAGCAGCGTTAAGGGCTCCTAACGCTGCTTTTGGCCGCCCACTGGTATTTAGAGTCAGGCAGGTACAGGTCTACCGCTCACTTCCCTACCACGATTCCAGGCTACCGCAGATCCCCTCACGCCAATTGCGTATCCTATCTTTTCAATGGGATCTGCCCAACGCTGGTATTTGGAGTATTGGGAGAAGTGAGCGGTAGAGCCTCTACCGACAAGACTCCAACCGCAAAATAAGTCAGTAGTTGAGAGCTTTATGGGCTAATGCGTGAATATAAAGCTCTTAACTACTGTGCTATAAAGTACACTAACACCCATAAACTACCTATGAACCCCTAAACCAAGGCCCCCCCACATCGCCGCCACTCTAATAAAATTTTTAATCCCTAATCTGCCGACCGGACATCGCCGCCACCTACGTTATACTTATGAACCCCTAATCTACTGCCCCTAACATCGCCAACCCCTATATTATATTTATTAACCCCTAATCTGTCCCCCCAACATTGCCGCTACCTTACCTACACTTATTAACCCCTAATCTGCCGACCGGACCTCGCCGCCACTATAATAAATGTATTAACCCCTAAACCACCGCATTCCCGCCTTGGAAACACTATAATAATTTGTATTAACCCCTAATCTGCCCTCCCTAACATCGTCGCCACCTATCTACAATTATTAATCCCTAATCTCCCGCCCGCACCGTCGCCGCTACTATAATAAAGTTATTAACCCCTAAACCTAACTCTAACCCTAACACCCCCTAACATAAATATAATTTATATTAAATGAAATAATATTCCTAAAATTAACTAAATTATTCCTGTTTAAAACTAAATACTTACCAATAAAATAAACCCCAATATAGCTACAATATAATTAATAATTACATTTTAGCTATTTTATGATTTATATTTATTTTACAGGCAACTTTGTATTTATTTTAACTAGGTACAATAGCTGTTAAATAGTAAATAACTATTTAATAGCTACCTAGTTAAAATAAATACAAAATTACCTGTAAAATAAATCCTAACCTAAGTTACAATTAAATTACCTATTAAATAATTCAATACATTACCTACAATTAAATACAATAAAATAAACTATTCTATAATACAAAAAAACAAACACTAAATAAAAAAAAAAAAAAGAATTACAAGCAGTTTAAACTAATTACACCTAATATAAGCCCCCTAATAAAATAAAAAAGCCCCGCAAAATAAAAAATTCCCTACCCTATTCTAAAATACAAAAGTAATCAGCTCTTTTACCAGCCCTTAAAATGGCTTTTTGCTGGGGCCTTGCCCCAAAGTAATCAGCTCTTTTGCCTGAAAATAAAAATACAATACCCCCCAACATTACAACCCACCACCCACATACCCCTACTCTAACCCACCCAAACCCCCCTTAAAAAAACCCTATCACTAACCCCCTGAAGATCTCCCTACCTTGAGTTGTCTTCACCCAGCCGAGCCGAATTCTTCATCCAAGCGGAGCAAGAAGATGTCCTCCATCCGGTAGAAGTCTTGATCCAAGCGGCAAAGAAGAGTTCCTCCATCCGGGCAAAAACTTGATCCAAGCGGCAATGAAGAGGTCTTCCATCCGGGCGATGTCTTCTTCCAAGCAGCATCTTCTATCTTCTTTCTTCCGGATCCATCTTCATCCCGCTGACGCGGAACATCCTTCTTCCCCGACGGACTAACGACGAATGAAGGTTCCTTTAAGGGACGTCATCCAAGATGGCGTCCCTTCAATTCCGATTGGCTGATAGAATTCCGATCAGCCAATAGAATGCAAGTTCAATATGATTGGCTGATTGGATCAGCCAATCGGATTGAACTTCAATCTGATTGGCTGATTGCATCAGCCAATCAGATTTTTTTCTACCTTAATTCCGATTGGCTGATAGAATTCTATCAGCCAATTGGAATTGAAGGGACAACATCTTGAATGACGTCCCTTAAAGGAACCTTCATTCGTCGTTAGTCCGTCGGGGAAGAAGGATGTTCCGCGTCGGCGGGATGAAGATGGATCCGGAAGAAAGAAGATAGAAGATGCCGCTTGGAAGAAGACATCGCCCGGATGGAGGACCTCTTCTTTGCCGCTTTGATCAAGACTTCTACTGGATGGAGGACATCTTCTTGCTCCGCTTGGATGAAGAATTTGGCTCGGCTGGGTGAAGACGACTCAAGGTAGGGAGATCTTCAGGGGGTTAGTGATAGGTTTTTTTAAGCGGGGTTTGGGTGGGTTAGAGTAGGGGTATGTGGGTGGTGGGTTGTAATGTTGGGGGGATATTGTATTTTTGTTTTCGGGCAAAAGAGCTGATTACTTTGGGGCAAGGCCCTGCAAAAAGCCCTTTTAAGGGCTGGTAAAAGAGCTGATTACTTTTGTATTTTAGAATAGGGTAGGGAATTTTTTATTTTGGGGGGCTTTTTATTTTATTAGGGGGCTTAGATTAGGTGTAATTAGTTTAAACTGCTTGTAATTCTTTTTTTATTTTTTTGTAATTTAGTGAGGGGTTTTTGTATTATATAATAGTTTATTTCATTGTATTTAATTGTAGGTAATTGTAGTTAATTTATTTAATTAATTTAATGATAGTGTAGCGTTAGGTTTAATTGTAACTTAGGTTAGGATTTATTTTACAGGTAATTTTGTATTTATTTAAACTAGGTAGCTATTAAATAGTTATTAACTATTTAATAGCTATTGTACCTAGTTAAAATAAATATAAAGTTGCCTGTAAAATAAATATAAATCCTAAAATAGCTACAATGTAATTATTAATTATATTGTAGCTATATTAGGGTTTATTTTATAGGTAAGTATTTAGTTTTAAATAGGAATTATTTAGGTAATGATAGGAATTTTTAATTAGATTTATTTTAATTATATTTAAGTTATGGGGTGTTAAGGTTAGGGTTAGACTTAGGTTTAGGGGTTAATACATTTAGTATAGTGGGGGCGACTTTTGGGGCGGCAGATTAGGGATTAATAAATGTAGGTAGGTGGCGGCGATGTTAGGGATGGCAGATTAGGGTTTAATAATATTTAACTATTGTTTGTGAGGCGGGTGTGTGGCGGTTTAGGGGTTAATATGTTTATTATAGTGGCAGCGATGTTATGGCGGCAGATTAGGGGTTGATAGTGTAGGTAAGTGGTCGGCGACATTGGGGGCGGCAGTTTAGGGGTTAATAAATATAATGTAGGTGTCAGCAATATTGGGGGCAGCAGATTAGGGGTTCATAAGTATAATGCACGTGGCGGTGGTGTCCGGAGCGACAAATTAGAGGTTAATAAGTATAATGTAGGTGTTTCGGCGATGTCGAGGGCGACAGATTAGGGGTTAATAAGTGTAAGATTAGGGGTGTTTAGACTCGGGTTTCATGTTAGGGTGTTAGGTGTAGACATAACTTTAGTTTCCCCATAGGAATCAATGGGGCTGCATTAAGGAGTGTTAGACTTTTTCTCAGCCTGCTCTCCCCATTGATTCCTCTGGGGAAATTGTGCACAAGCACATACGACCAGCTAACTGCTGACTTAAGCAGCGCTGGTATTGGACTGCGGTAATGAGCAAAATTTTGCTCGAGGCTCACTTCTTGACTTTTAACGCCAGGTTTGTAAAAACCCGTAATACCAGCGCTACATGTAAGTGAGAGGTGAGAGAAAACTGTTCGTTAGCACCGCACAGTTCAAAACAAAAAACTTGTAATCCAGCCATTTGTTTGGTATAGTGTGTACCATACAGAGGAAAAATGGGCACCAAGTGTTGTTGCCCAGGTTGAGGTCCCAAAGATGTATGTGATAACCACTCAATCAGGTGTGTGTTGCCGCCATGTGAACCAACTACAACCACGGCTAGAGAGGAGAGAACAGGCTAGTGAGGATCATCACATACAAATGCAATCAGACAATGACTTTGATATCTGGGGTGGTGTTTGGCATGATCCAAATACAGGCTCTGACTCAACTACAGAAGATGACTCAGAAATACCAGCCTCAATAGAAGAACCTTGTAATGATGAGTCAGGAAATTTTATCCAGGACCACAATAGTCATGCTCGTACTCCCAAGCAACGAACACCTGTTGTTCGTTAGTCTCCTAAAGTGAATCTCAGAGACACTCGCCGGAAATAACATGCAACATATCAGAGAAACTTTTGTCAACGGAAGAAACAAGAAGCAGCTTTCACCTCCACAATACAAGAGGATGCTGGAGAAGACTGATTTATCTTACGGTTGTTGTTGTGCAGTTAAGCTTATAATAAAAAAAAATAAAAACAATAAGTAAGAAAGGAGATGTAGTGTTGTGCTTACTTCCTGGTTTGGTTAGATGGCACATTGAGGCTTCAAAACAAAGATAATGTCATCAAGTGGGCTGTGTTTTAGAATCAGAACTGTTCAGAGCTGTTCAGAGAAGCCATTTTGTGACAGAGTGATGCACAAGTACAAGTAACAAGGACTGAACCTCAGGATCAGACAAGTGCTGCTAATAATAATAAGTGTAATGTCAGCTACAGATCACTGCAGAGGATACAGCATCAGCTAGTCAGGAAGAGTAAGAACTGTCAGTTACACATTATAAGTTATATTGCAGTTATACAGTTAACAGTTATACAGTTATACGTTACCCTGGATTACTATAGTGCTGCATACACAGTATACAGGACTGCTAATATAAGGAGTGCAGCAGCCATTCATTATAAACAACTATATATGTGTATCTATACATATTAATGTGTGCAAATCTACAGGAGCCACCTTGTTATGTAATCCAGTAAATAAAGTGCTAGTTTACATTTAGAAGTTGCAAGTGCATCATTCATATAAAGAGTTAATGTTTGCCATGTAAGGAAATTACAGTTTCCTTACAATATCACATACTTTTGAATACTGGTTGCTGTAGCCGGTAACAATGGTGGCCTTACACTGTTCCTTACTGCCTACCTTTTGCTTATCCATCAAAAGGCTATTCCTTGAACAAACATCTGCTTGAGTATCCCCTTTCTCTTAATTGTTGTGTAAGTGTCTCACACTCTTGTTTGTATACAGCTGCATTACTGCAATTTTTAACCCTTTTAACCCTTATAAATTGTCCTTTGCTATTGAAAAAGGTACATGGATGGGATGGTTACTGGTTGCGTGTAACAAGGTATTTTTTGAGATAGGTTTCCTGTACAATTGGCTCTCAATTTTATTATCTACTCCTATGAGGGATACATCCAGATAGTTAATCTTCCTCTCATCATATTCCATTGTAAATTTAAATTCTACAGTATTTTTATTTAGATACTCCACAAATGACTTGGCATCCTCTCTTCTGCCTGTCCATATAAAGATCTGTTCATCTGTGAATCTTTTATAGACCTTTATACAAGACCTGTAGGGATTTTTATCTCCAAAGAAAAATAGTTTGGCCTAGGATTTGCACGAACTTCACACCCATCGCCCTTTCACATCTTTGGAGATAAAACTGTCCCTCAAAGAAGAAAAAATTGTGTTCAAGTATTACATATAGAACCAATTCTCTCTGATCATGAGAGAGATTAGTAACAGTACTCAAAAAGCTTTCAATCACAGTAACGCCAAACTTGTGTGGTATGGTGGAATATAAGGAGACCACATCCACTGTATGCCATCCATAGTGTGGTTCCCAACTGATGTCTTAGACCACCCTTAAAATATGTTTTGTATCTCTTAGGTAACTTCCTAGATGACATACTAGGGGTTGGATCACTGAGTCCACCCATTACGACAGGGGTTCTAACAATGAACCGATCCCTGACACTATCGGTCTGCCTTTTATACTTTCTAGAGATTTATGAACATTAGGTAAATGGTGGAAGAGGGGATCCTAGGATGCTTTACATTCAGCAGCTCTGCCGTCTTCAAGTCCATGCATCCTCTTTTGACCCCCTCATCCACCACTGACCTCACTTGTTTTGCTATAACGTAGTAGGATTACTCTTTAATTTTAGATAAGTATTAGTGTCCTCTAGTTGGTTTAGTGCTTCTGTAATATAGTCTTCCCTCCTAAGAAGACTTGCTGGGCCTATGGCTCTTATCTGCCTTCAATTTCTATGTTTCCATGTTAAGCACTACTGTGCTTCCTCCTTTGCCTGATGTTTTTAAAAACCAGATTAAACCTCTCTTTAAGGGATGTATACAGTTATTCAGTTCTGTTAATTCTCTTTCTACAGTATTATGGAATAATTCTAGGACTATACCGCTGATTTGGATAGGATAAAATGACGACTTTGTTGAGAAGGTATGGGTAATTTTATTTTCAGAAATATCTTAGTTTATTGTATAGTCTACATCATTCACATTTACTTCCAAAAGACCCTCCATATCCCTAAGGCAACACAAATCATCAAAATCAAGGTCTAATTCCCTTCTTTTAGGGATAGTAACAGAATCACTGTCTTGTGTTCTGCCTATGGGTATAGGGGTGTTCTCTGAAGTGATTCTTTCATCATAATGACGTTTCAAGGTTAGATTCCTCACAAACCTGTTGAGGTCTATGAGGGTATCAAACAACTTGAAATTATTCTCAGGTACAAAGCTCAAGCCAAAATTCAGAGCTTTATATTCCTCCTGAGTTAATTTTTCTCCTGAAACATTATTAATATTACCCACCAGATGAACTTTCTATCCTAGGGTTGTTACAATATATTCTGATGTAATTTCTACTTTTGGGTTCTTAAAAAATATATGTTTCTCCCTATTGGCTATCTCTGTTCTTTTTTTATACCCCTCCTTCTTTTTTTTCCCTTTCCAGGTGAAAAACCTGCTGTGAGGAACTATATTCTTCTTCTGTTACAAGCTCAGTGATTATATTTTCTGGAAAACATAAGTGGATATGACAGTGAAATATGCATTCGTTTATATTCAGTGGTAAACTCAAAGGGAAACAAACTTTCAAACATTCAGGATATAGCTGACCGTACCTTAGTGTATTCAGCCTCCTGTGTTCACTCCACAATGTATGTTTCCTCCGGTCATTTTGTAGCTTGTTCCACTGCTTTTCTCCACTTCACTTGGAATTGCCTTAAACAACCCGCAGCAGTGCTACAGAAAAAATCCGGCCAGGCTCCACCTCCTCCTCCCAATCAACCTCCAGTCACAGAGCCCTGCAAACCACTCACAGACCATCCTGTGGTCTGTATAACTAGCAATACTTCACCAAAAGAATTTTTTTTTTTTTAAAACATAGCATTTCTTGTATTCTTAAAATTCATCTTCGTCAGTAAGAACAAACAAAATGTGCCAGAGCAGGTACGGGTTTCTGCTACCGCTTTACTCATAGACCGTGCTGCTCTGGCTACACAGCCTCCTTAAATTAGGTAAAGTATCTCTGACGAAAGGCATCAGCATTCAAAATTTAACCATTTGCATCCTGCTTCACCTGTTGTTGACATTAAAAACAACTGTCTATACAAACAGCCTATGTCTCTCAGGCAATCAGCCTGCAGGAAACAGCGCAGGATTCAGTGCTCATATAAAATGCCTCATAATAGGTGTGCAGTTACAAAATAGGAGTACAGTCAGAAAATATCTGCAGTGTATAATATATATATATATATATATATATATATATATATATATATATATATATATATATATATATATATATATATATACCATTTCCAAAGATTAATAAAAAGGGAAACATCAATATCACTTACTCTACAAAAAATGAAGTATATATTTCCCTAGACAGGCTATAAGTATATACACATAAACTAAAATCAGTAAAGAACTGATACTAAAGTACACCTTAACAGCACTCACATTCCTGGAAACATATATAGGAGCAAGATAGTTCAAGACTAGTTCAAGGCTATAACTGGTAGGAGCACAAAGCTTAAATTACATAAAAATTAACCTTTAATAGAAATGTTAAAAGCAACCATATATGGACACACATTTAAAATTACGTCTGAATTCTTTATGTAAAGTGTAAATTTGTAAAAGTAGAGAAATGAGTGGATTCTGGCTTGCACAATGGTATCAAGATGGAGGTATTGATATGATGGTTTTGTATTTACCTGAACAGGTCAAACACTAGTGTGTTATATAATAAAGATGGTATATTGGCTAGAGTTTATTAAGCACAATTTATATGCATCTATGCTATATGTCCCACTAACAGAGTTAGTTATGCAATATATACAGTAAACTTGTGAGCTTGGATTCAATTTAAGGTGGACCACTTGCTTTACCAATTGATGTTAATAACTTCTGCAATTATTATCACAGATAAATGCCACTGAGTCAGTTATATTACTATTCTTCGGATATTATATAGTAATGATATACCAAGGGTGTATAAAGTCCTGGTTGATTATTAATTGGACTCAGCTTATGCTCTCTGTGACTATAAGGGGTATCAGCTTATCTACTAGATATTTGTATCGTTTGTGAATGATTTTTTTCCAAATAGTCTCTATAATGGAAGTTTCACTTTTATGTACATTAACATTGTCGAATTACTAGTTAACATAAGCCAATATTGTTACATATGCCTATATTACAGTATACCAGCTTATCACCTTGATATTTGTATCATTAGTGAATGATTTTTGTATCCAAATAGTCTCTATTTTGGAAGTTTCACTTTATTGTGAATTAACATTATTGATTAATTATAAATATAAGCCAATATTATTACACTTGCCTATATTGCAGCGTGTCCTACTAACTCTTGTAGTTTGATGCCACAAGTTGATAATTTGCATGTACTGCCGTTCCTACACGTGCATATATTATAACATATCCACAAAATTCTCTGTTTGAATGTAAGTTCATATAGATAGTGGTAAGAGTTAAATAATAAGCATTTTGTACTTAATTAAAAATATATAACATAACCACATTGGGCTAATTAAAAACATACCGGCCTATACCACTGACTCGGTTAAATACTTAATAAACAGTAAATATAAGCAAATATTATTACAACTGCCTATATTGTAGCGTGTCCACTGTCTTTCATAGTTTAATACCACAAGTTGGTAAATTGCATATACTGCCGTTATTACACGTGCATGTATTGCAATGTGTCCACAAATTCTCTGCTTTAATATAAATTCTTATAGATAGCGGTAGAGGTTAAGTAATAAGCATTTTACACTTGCTAATAAATATAGCGTGACCACACTGGGCTAATTAATAGTGTACCGGCCTATACCGCTGACAAAATTAGATACTCAGATGAGCTAAAAACAGATACTGCCTGGATCCCCTAACATGTCTGGCTTTGTCAAAGGGTGCGGGCGCGCCATTGCTACGGGCTTTTAAAAGCTCTTGCTCCACCTACTTTAGTGGGTAACACCAATCAACTGAAGGGAGACATGGGCATCTATTTATCAAGCTGTCAACCGCAAATACGCTGGAATTCCGCAGCGTATTTGTGGCGAGCCTGATTCGCCTTAGTTATCAAACCCTACAAACCGGCAAAAGTAGAATTTTGTGACATAACATACGATCCGATGAACAAAAACAGGTATTGGCGCACCTCCAAACACATAAGACCACATATTATCACATATTTGTTTAACATATATCTTAATCTTGCAAAAAATTGCCTTCTTAATATTTCTTAATTATTTCACATATTATCACATTTTTAACATATATCTTAATGCTGCAAAAAATTGTATTCTTAATATTTCTTAATTTTTAAATAAAGATGGGATCTTAGTCACACAATATGGCCATATTCTGCTCAGCCAGTCACCACTTACAAGGTGTCACAAAATAGACTGGTCCTAACACTATCAAATTAGCCTTACTGGGCTGAATCATGCAATTCTAATATGCCAAAGTAGGATTCCAACATTGTAATACTATACCTAAAATCAAGACTGCATATAATGAGGCTGCCTGGCTTTATATACACATAGTAAAATAGCATTGTCTGGAACACACCTGAACAGGGTGGAGTGCTTTAAACCAAAGGGATTAGGTCAGACTCCCTTAAAGTAATACAACAGGGGGGTTTGGTTAAGCACATCTAACAAAAACATATGTTTTAATGCTCATATTGTGGGAGTGCTGCCAAAATGACCTAAAATTTATAAGACAAAAACAGGTATAGGCGCACCTCCAAACACATAAGACCACATATTATCACAGATCGATGCTTACGTCACTACAGATGTTCCGAATGCAAGTTCGGCACAATCTGACTACTTTTGTAAGTTATCAAAGTTCTGCCAGATACGTTCGCCACTATTCCGGCCCAGCGTACCTGGTTTTCAATCCGCCGCCCTGGAGGCGGCGGATGCCATAGGAATCAATGGGAGTCGGAAAGCAACAAAAGCTTCTGTTCGCTGCTGCCCGAAATCCCATTGATTCCTATGGGAATGTTTACACCTAATACCCTAACATGTATCCCGAGTCTAAACACCCCTAATCTGCCCCCGCTACACCGCCGCCATCTACATTATACTTATTAACCCCTAATCTGCCCCCCCTACACCGCCGCTACCTACATTATACTTATTAACCCCTAATCTGCCGTCCCTACACCGCCGCCACCTAAATAAAAGTTATTAACCCCTATCCCGCCGCTCCCGGACCACGCTGCAACTAAATAAACTTATTAACCCCCAAACCACCGCTCCCGGAGCCCACCGCCACCTACATTATACTTATTAACCCCTAATCTGCCGTCCCCTACACCGCCGCCACCTACATTATATTTATTAACCCCTAATCTGCAACCCCCAACGTCGCCGCCACTAAAGCTAAGTCTAACCCTAACCCTAACACCCCCAAACTTAAATATAATTTAAATAAATCTAAATAAATATTACTATCGTTAAATAAATTATTCCTATTTAAAACTAAATACTTACCTGTAAAATAAACCCTAACGCCTAGATTTAGAGCTCTGCGGCCAAAGGGGTGCGTTAGCTACGCTGGCTTTTTTCTGGCCGCAACTTTTATATACCGCTGGTATTGAGAGTTCACAGAATGGCTGCGTTAGGCTCCAAAAAAGGAGCGTAGAGCATATTTAACGCAACTTCAACTCTCGATACCAGCGGTGCTTACGGACGCGGCCAGCTTCAAAAACGTGCTGGTGCACGATTCCCCCATAGAAAACAATGGGGCTGTTTGAGCTGAAAAAAACCCTAACACCTGCAAAAAAGCAGCGTTCAGCTCCTAACGCAGCCCCATTGTTTGCTATGGGGAAACACTTCCTACGTCTGCACCTAACACTCTAACATGTACCCCGAGTCTAAACACCCCTAACCTTACACTTATTAACCCCTATTCTGCCGCCCCCGCTATCGCTGACCCCTGCATATTATTATTAACCCCTAATCTGCCGCTCCGTAAACCGCCGCTACTTACATTATCCCTATGTACCCCTAATCTGCTGCCCCTAACACCGCCGACCCCTATATTATATTTATTAACCCCTAATCTGCCCCCACAACGTCGCCTCCACCTGCCTACACTTATTAACCCCTAATCTGCCGAGCGGACCGCACCGCTATTATAATAAAGTTATTAACCCTTAATCCGCCTCACTAACCCTATAATAAATAGTATTAACCCCTAATCTGCCCTCCCTAACATCGCCGACACCTAACTTCAAACATTAACCCTAATCTGCCGACTGGAGCTCACCGCTATTCTAATAAATGTATTAACCCCTAAAGCTAAGTCTAACCCTAACACTAACACCCCCCTAAGTTCAATATAATTTAAATCTAACGAAATTAATTAACTCTTAATAAATAAATTATTCCTATTTAAAGCTAAATTATAGCTATTTTAGGATTTATATTTATTTTACAGGCAACTTTGTATTTATTTTCACGAACGCTGAACCGCTGCAAGCCCTTTAGCCGGTTTCTCAATTAACCGGAAGTGTGTGGGAAGAATAGTAGTGGAGCACTGGGGGTGCACGCCGCTGTTAGCAGCCGGTTCCGCTGCTTGTAATCCCAGAAAAACGAAAAAATGCGGCAGCAACAAGCAGAGTAAGAAGTAATTTAAAATTCAAATACTTTATTTCACATGTCTTAAAAAAGACAATTGGCAAAGAATACAAAGGGTAGCAGGTGATAACCCTCCTTACATGTTTCGTGCCTATGCTCGGCACTTAATCATAGGAGTGAGATATGTTAGTACAACCCCTGCTATTTAAAGGGGAAGTACCCAATGATGCAAAAGCTTTAGAAACACCTGTATCAAAGTAGTGTTAAAACTGCTTACCCTCACCTAGCACTTACCATAAACACAGAAAAGTATATTGTGTTTGAAAAAATGTATGTACATATATGTATATGCTGAATTACTTAATAAGATATATAGTTATATATGGTATGTGAGTACACATAAAACAACAACTTCAGCACTATGTTATAACCTTGTAACCTTATGTCTTTGTGGATACTAATTATAAGTCACCTCCTATAGCCTAAAATATGTTTATTATTTTGTGATAAATACCTATAATAGATATAAAGGGAATTGTATCAAGAAATAGGGGACTATATTCATATGCTCCTATTTATGGACCTAAATGTATCCCATTGTTTATTCATGCTTATACAAACCAAGTATATAATATTTAAATTGAACTGAATGAGAACCTAAGATCCAATATATGGTAAAAGTAAATTACTATATGCACTATTATTCAAAAGACTTTGTTAAAGTTTCTGCATAGTAAATTAAGTTGACCCTTAATAAATAGACAAAAAAAATATATAAATAATTAATTACTCCACATAATAGGACATGTCCCATTCTCTATTTAGACCCTGTGGTACTATCGTTTTAAGTTTGTAAATCCAAAATAATTCACGTTTGAGCAACAATTTTTGTTTGTTGCCCCCTCTAGTGGGTGACTGAATTTTGTCAATAACTTTAACAGTAATATGTGCTATGTGGGTCATATGTGTTTGATTAAAATGAACTGCTACCGCCGAGTCTTTATTATAGTTTTTAGTGTCCCTAATATGTTCTCTGATACGTGATCGGAGCTCTCTGGTCGTTTGACCAATATATTGTAGGGAGCAAAGGGAACATTCTATTAGATAAACTACAAATTCAGTCCTACAATTTGCATAGAACTCCATATTATATCTTTCATGTGTTGCTGAACTGGTGAAAGTATCACTTCTTTCAATAACTTCACACGTAATGCATGGTTTAGTGCCACATTTGTATGTGCCTTTTTTCCTTATCCAGTTACTCCCCCGTTTATTTGTTATTGTATTTACCATACTAGGCACCAGCCTGGTGCCCAGAGTCGGTGGTTTCTTGGACACAAATTTACAAGTGTGAAAAATGTTACCCAAAGATTCATCTTCTTTTAATATGTGTAAATGTTTCTTAAGAATAGCTGTGATTTCATTGAATTGTTTCGAATACTCTGTGGTAAAGACAATTTTGTCCTTACTAAAATCTTGATCTGATCTCTGACATCTTCTTTCTTCCGGAGCCATCATCTTCCAGCCGACGCGGAACATCCTCTTCTCCCGACGCCTACTCGCTGAATGACGGTTCCTTTAAATGACGTCATCCAAGATGGCGTCCGTCGAATTCTGATTGGCTGATAGGATTCTATCAGCCAATCGGAATTAAGGTAGGAAAATTCTGATTGGCTGATGGAATCAGCCAATCAGATTGAGCTCGCATTCTATAGGCTGATCGGAACAGCCAATAGAATGCAAGCTCAATCTGATTGGCTGATCGGATCAGCCAGTCGGATTGAACTTCAATCTGATTGGCTGATTCCATCAGCCAATCAGAATTTTCCTACCTTAATTCCGATTGGCTGATAGAATCCTATCAGCCAATTGGAATTCGATGGACGCCATCTTGGATGACGTCATTTAAAGGAACCATCATTCGGCGAGTAGGCGTCGGGAGAAGAGGATGTTCCGCGTCGGCTGGAAGATGATGGCTCCGGAAGAAAGAAGATTGAAGATGCTGCTTGATAGAAGACTTCATCCCGATGATGGACTTCCGAATTCAGCCCGATGATGGATTTCTTCAGTCGCCGCTTGGATCCAGACTTCAGCCCGAGGATGGACGTCACTCTTCAGCCCCCCGCTTGGGCTTGGATCAACACTTCCGAGGCTTGGATCAAGACTTCCGAGGACCGATTGGTGAACCTGGTATGGTGAAGATAAGGTAGGAAGATCTTCAGGGGCTTAGTGTTAGGTTTATTTAAGGGGGGTTTGGGTTAGATTAGGGGTATGTGGGTTTGTTTGTAACTTAGTTCTTTTTTATTTTTTGTACTCTAGTTAGTTTATTTCATTGTATTTATTTGTAGGAATTGTATTTAATTAATTTATTGATAGTGTAGTGTTAGGTTTAATTGTAGATAATTGTAGGTATTGTATTTAATTAATTTATTGATAGTGTAGTGTTAGGTTTAATTGTAACTTAGGTTAGGATTTATTTTATAGGTAATTGTGTAATTATTTTAACTAGGTAACTATTAAATAGTTATTAACTATTTAATAGCTATTGTATTTGGTTAAAATAATTACAAAGTTGCCTGTAAAATAAATATTAATCCTAAAATAGCTATAATATAATTATAATTTATATTGTAGCTATATTAGGGTTTATTTTACAGGTAAGTATTTAGCTTTAAATAGGAATGATTTATTTAATAAGAGTTAATTAATTTCGTTAGATTTAAATTATATTTAAGTTAGGGGGGTGTTAGTGTTAGGGTTAGACTTAGCTTTAGGGGTTAATCCATTTATTACAGTAGCGGCGAGATTCGGTCCGCAGATTATGGGTTAATAATTGAAGTTAGGTGTCGGCGATGTTAGGGAGGGCAGATTAGGGGTTAATACTATTTATTATAGGGTTATTGAGGCGGGAGTGAGGCGGATTAGGGGTTAATAACTTTATTATAGTAGCGGTGAGATCCGCTCGGCAGATTAGGGGTTAATAAGTGTAGGCAGGTGGAGGCGACGTTGAGGTGGGCAGATTAGGGGTTAATAAATATAATATAGGGGGTCGGCGGTGTTAGGGGCAGCAGATTAGGGGTACATAAGTATAACGTAGGGGGCAGATTAGGGGTTAAAAAAATGTAATCGAGTGGCGGTGATGTGGGGGGACCTCGGTTTAGGGGTACATAGGTAGTTTATGGGTGTTAGTGTACTTTAGAGCACAGTAGTTAAGAGCTTTATAAACCGGCGTTAGCCCAGAAAGCTCTTAACTACTGACTTTTTTCTGCGGCTGGAGTTTTGTCGTTAGATTTCTAACGCTCACTTCAGACACAACTCTAAATACCGGAGTTAGAAAGATCCCATTGAAAAGATAGGATACGCAATTGACGTAAGGGGATCTGCGGTATGGAAAAGTCGCGGCTGCAAAGTGAGCGTTAGACCCTTTCCTGACTGACTCCAAATACCGGCGGTAGCCTAAAACCAGCGTTAGGAGCCTCTAACGCTGGTTTTGACGGCTACCGCCAAACTCTAAATCTAGGCCTAAGATAGCTACAATATAACTAATAGTTACATTGTAGCTAGCTTAGGGTTTATTTTTATTTTACAGGCAACTTTGTATTTATTTTAACTAGGTACAATAGTTATTAAATAGTTTTTTTAACTATTTAATAACTTCCTAGTTAAAATAAAGACAAATTGGGGGGGCGGAGACAGCTTTCATGGGGATCAGACGTGTTTTTCTGTAGCTACTGGTCTTTGAGCAATTCTATGGAATGTTTCATAGCTATAATCCCTGAAACTTTTTTATTTTTCTTTCTGAAGGCTTTAGACACCTGCCCTATGTTACAGAAAATCTGAAAACATAACATATTTGCGGACCTATGGACTCCATGCATTTCTAAGTGCAGTAAAGCCATGCGGTGTGCTCCGCCATCTTAAAGGTCGCACTTTTCTTATAATCACAAGCCAGCTTGACCTGTCAAGGACCATCAACTCCTTCATTGACAATGGAGGACTACTATTTTGAAATAAGGGCTTGCCTAAAGAAACTGGAGCATCGCATGAACAACCACTTCATATGCCTGAGTGGCATCATTAGAGGCAGCTCCGAGCATAATGAGTTGTCAGAGATTGTTACGATAGTGCAGATAGCAACCAGTTCCCGTGTGCAGCCACCTACAGCTCAAGCTGCTTAGTCACAGTGTCAGTCAGCGGGGCTGCCACAACAGACCCAGGCGGTTCACATACAGCATACAGAGGAGAAAGCCGATTGCGCAGAGGTAGAGTTAAGTCACCAGCCGTCTGATGCAAAATCGTCTGTGAGCGGTAGCAGCATCATCAAACCTACCTTTACCCTGAGAGATCTGGAACTGAGCTTTCACGACGCTCTACTCCCACCCGCTATAATCCGTGGCATAGTCCCTCTTTGGCCTGCCGGGCTCATGCCTAATAGCCTACCTGCAGTGACTTGGTCAGAGGAGTGGTTACACATATGCGGTTCTGTTCTTCTTGGGACCCCTTCTGTGAGACCGGATCTCCAGGAGTACAAGGTTTCATCCCGCACAGTTTGGATAACGGGGATATCAGAACAGACAAGCTCATGCAGAGCGTCAAGATCTGGTGTTGGCTAGTTTTAATCTGCCTCCGGACCTTCTCTAGCACCATTAGCTATTTCAGCCTCTTTTTTCTCAATGACAATATACTGAGAGAAAGTGGTCTGATTGAGATTTGATGAGAAAGTCCATCATTAACCAACCAGTAAGACTGTATTAATGCATAAATATTTATTGAGTGCTCTAATAGTGGAACTCTATATACCTAAGGTCTGCTGTAATTAACTAATAATATGGCCGTGCCATATTCCTGATTTACTAATTAGAGGTGTCTGTTATAATACTAATATGTCCAAGGGTAGAGCAATGTTTCCTGCTAAATGTAGTTATTATATTTCATCTAAGTTGTGCATTTGCTCGCTCATCTCATTTTATATACTACCATACATCTTCCTCATCTATCATTACACTGGCACATACCCTGACTCTCTTTTTGGTGACTCACATCACAATATGTCCTTCTATAGGTTAAATGTTCCAGTTGTTAATTGCTGTTTTAATATGTTGTTTATCTGTCTTGTTTATCCATTGCTTTGTTAGGTCTGCACTCCCTCTTCTGTCGTATAGAGATGATATCCACGTTGCCTAAAACCTTTCTTTAGAGAGGTGCTGTTTCTGCAGAAATGAGAGAACATAGCTCTCTTTAGTGTATATCTACATAATACCTCCTGGTATGCATATAGTCTCATCGCACGATACCCCCTGTTTACTACCAGAATAGTTTTGGGATTTCGGGTACCTGAAGAATAGCTTTGTTGCCACTATCTATTTACTAAACAGAAAGCCAAATGAATATATTAGCGTAGCCACTTATCCCCTTCTAGACTATAAGCTTGCATTGTGACTGCCCCACTAAATATGGCTATTTCTATCTAATGGCTTTAGAGTACCTACTCAATATTCTGCAGTACCCCTCTGATTTGGTGCCTTAAGCCAGAATTGGTTACATGTGATACTGGCTTTGGTTCTAGATGTACTCCCATACACCAGTTTTATAGCCCAGTGGTTGGGGCGCACAGTTATCAGATTCTCATAGGCTAGAAGTTAGTTTAAACATACAAGTAATATATATTACTCAATACTAATTGCTTTAGTTGCCCACGTGTATAGCAGTCAATGTCTGTTTGTATATCTATATTTGTCTATCTATATGCTATCATTATTAGTGACTGTAGGACTGTCATCACAAGCTTTTTCATAGTTCTGCCCACGTTATCAATATATCTCACTTGTTAAGGTTAAGCCTCTCTCCTCCCTTTCCCGCCGGTACTTACTGCCTGCGGGTCATATCCCTACTCCTTTTTCCAGCTTTGTCTATAGGTGACATTCCCCTAGGAGAGGGGCCCATCCAGAGATTCCCTATACCTCGAACATTCTAATGCCCCCCTCTCCACATAATAATACAGAGTGACTGCTGAGGCCCATCACTTCCCATAATTAAGTTTTAGATTTCTCTAGGTAGCATATTCTACACATTTGATCTTACTTTTTCATTATATGAGCATAACACCTCATTTAGATAATTACTTTACCCAGATAAAGCCATGCCCATCCCTATTAGTTTTGTAAACAACAGGTCCCTCCTGCGAAGCCCATACTTATAACCATCTAATAAGTCCTTCCATACCTACTCTACTGTCCTGTATGGCTCCGCCCCTCCATTCCCCTCCCCACTCCACTTTGAGCGGCTTTTGTCCGCTGCGTTCCCTTACCCCTCTCCCCGCTAATTTGGTCCATAAGTGGCCAAACACAAGCTAATCCACATCTGTCCTACTCTTACCAGATTATATAACGCTACAAATGCTCTTTAGGACAATGTGGAGAATATACTCTACTTCCCCCCTCCCTCTACCCCCATAAAACCACCCCCCTTGCTTCTATATTTCTTAATTAAATATTTTACGGTGTATTTAGCCATCACAAGGTGGGGTCACTTCTAGTCTACATATCATATAAAATATAAAACTGAGGTCTTAATCTTGATAGTCCAAACTTTTTGCTAATGCCTTTAATAAGCGGGATTTATATGCCCCTTCTATTTAGCTCTACTGCCTAGAAAACCTCCATGCTCTTACAAAACACTAACCAACTATATTTTCTCCATTCTTTTATTACTCATCATAGAGTTCCGCTCTTTAAACTCATACATGCATACTATGTTGGCTTAACCCGAGTTGTTTACCTGGCAAGATCATGGTATTAGCATTGTATTTTCCTTCCCTGTCACTATTGTTGGACGTGTCATTATTGCTAGATTTGTTTATGACTTCAATAAAAAACTATTTAAAAAAAATAAAAAAATTAAGACAAATTTACCTGTAAAATAAAACCTAACCTAAGTTACAATTATACCTAACACTACACTATAATTAAATACATTCCCTAAACTAAATACAATTAAATACAATTAAAAAAAAATATCTAGAGTACAAAAAAACAAACACTAAATTACAGAAAATAATTACAAGATTTTTAAACTAATTACACCTAATCTAATCCCCCTAACAAAATAAAAAAGCCCCCGAAAATAAAAAAAAACCCTACCCTACACTAAATTACAAATAACCCTTAAAAGGGCCTTTTGCGGGGCATTGCCCCAAAGTAATCAGCTCTTTTACCTGTAAAAAAAAATTACAACCCCCCAACATTAAAACCCACCACCCACACAACCAACCCTACTCTAAAACCCACCCAATCCCCCCTTAAAAAAACCTAACACTAACCCCTTGAAGATCACCCTACCTTGAGAAGTCTTCACCCAACCGGGCCAAAGTCCTCAACGAATCTAGCAGAAGTGGTCCTCCAGATGGGCAGAAGTGGTCCTCCAGACGGGCAGAAGTCTTCATCCAGGTGGGTCCATCTTCAAGACATCCGACGTGGAGCATCCTCTTCTTTCGACGGTGACTGAAGTATGAAGGTTCCTTTAAGTTCCTTCAGCGCTGCGGAATCTGTTGGCGCTCTACAAATAACCGATAATAATAATAATAATTAAGTGTAGTCATCCAAGATGGCGTCCCTTCAATTCCGATTGGCTTATAGAATTCTATCAGCCAATCGGAATAAAGTAGGAAAAATCCTTTTGGCTGATGTAATCAGCCAATATGATTGAGCTTGCATTCTATTGGCTGTTCCAATCAGCCAATAGAATGCGAGCTCAATCCTATTGGCTGATTGCATCAGCCAATAGGATTTTTCCTACCTTAATTCCGATTGGCTGATAGAATTCTATCAGCCAATCGGAATTGAAGGGATGCCATCTTGGATGACGTCATTTAAAGGAACCTTCATTCTTCAGTCGCCGTCAAAAGAAGAGTTTATTTTATAGGTAAGTATTTTGTTTAAAATAGGAATAATTTATTTTATGATAGTAATATTTATTTAGATTTATTTAAAGTTAGGGGTGTTAGGGTTAGGGTTAGACTTAGGTTTAGTGGTTAATAAATGTAATATAGTGGCGGTGACAATGGTGGCGGCAGATTAGGGGTTAATAAATTTAGGTAGGTGGCGGCAGTGTAGGGGGGGCATATTAGGGGTTAGTAAGTATAATGTAGGTGGCAGTGGGCTCCGGGAGCGGTGGTTTAGGGGTTAATAATTGTATTTAGTTGCGGCGGGGTCCGGAAGAGGCGGTTTAGGGGTTAATACATTTATTAGAGTTGCGGTGGGCTCTGGGAGCGGCGGAATCGATAATGTTAATGTACATAAAAGTGAAACTTCCATTATAGAGACTATTTGGATAAAAATCATTCACAAACAATACAAATATCTAGGAGATAAGCTGATACCCCTTACAGTCACAGAGAGTATAAGATGAGTCCAATTAATAATCAGCCAGGACTTTATACACCCTTGGTATATCATTACTATATAATATCCAAAGAATAGTAATATAACTGACTCAGTTGCAATTATCTGTGATAATAATTGCAGATGTTATTAACATCCATTGGTAAAGCAACCAGAGATCCACCTTAAATTGAATCCAAGCTCATAAGTTTGCTGTATATATTGTATAACTAACCCTGTTAGTTGGACATATAGCATAGATGCATATAAATTGTGCTTAATAAACTCTAGCCAATTATTATTATTATTATTATACTTTATTTATTAAGCGCCAACATATTCCGCAGAGCTGTCCATGGATACAATTCATTTAAATAAAGCCAATATACCATCTTTATTATATAACACACTAGTGTTTGACCTGTTCAGGTAAATACAAAACCATCATATCAATACCTCCATCTTGATACCATTGTGTAAACCAGAATCCACTCATTTCTCTACTTTACAAACTTACACTTTACATAAAGAATTCAGACGTAATTTTAAATGTGTGTCCATATATGGTTGCTCTTAACATTTCTATTAAAGGTTAATTTTTATGTCATTTAAGCTCTGTGCTCCTACCAGTGATAGCCTTGAACTAGTCTTGAACTATCTTGCTCCTATAGATAAGTTTCCAGGAATGTGAGTGCTGTTAAGGTGTGCTTTAGTATCAGTTCTTTACTGATTTAAGTTTGTTCATATATATATATATATTAATAATATATTTTTTCAGCTGAAACATAAAGCTGTTCTATCAATAAAAAACTATATTCCTGATTTTATAACCTAGTAGTGCCTTAGTAGTCCCTTTTTTTCTGTTTCAAATCGAGTATATACACATGTCTAAATGCAATCACAATCAGAATATTTCACTAGTCACCTGATAGAAACATATTTACAGTTTATAAATTCATAGAATATATTCATCTATATAGTATATGAGTATATGTATATATAAAAATCGGATATATAGCATATATGTCTTGTCATTTGGAGACAGTGCGTTACAATTTAAGACACACCAATCTTATACAGTCCAAAAATTCCAATTTAAACCGGGCATATTAACTCTAACCATATATTTACAGTTTTTAGAGAATACATTTTATTAGGTAAATATTTCATGAAGCTCAATATATCCCCTTAGTTAAAGGGACACTAAACCCCAATTTTTTCTTTCGTGATTCAGATAGAAGGCAATACACCATACAAAGGTGAATATCTACTCACAGTGTATATTGCAGGTTACCGGCTCCTTCCCAATATGAAAAGACAATATCACAGATTCAGTAAAAAAGTTTGTCTTTATTTGGCTCAACGCAAAAGCGTTTCAACGGTCCCAGCCGTCTTTCTCAAGAGCAATAAAAGTGCTTTACAAACCAAAGCATACCTTTCCACTGCACAGGCGGCCTTTAAATACATGTCAGTTACGTTACCTGCTTCCCCATTGGAGGAGAGCAGGTTTACACCCGATTCAAAATTTCAATTGTAAATTTAAAATAAACATCTAAAAAAACATAAAAAACAATATTAATTATATTAGAAACTATAAGTTTGTTTTAAAATATAAAATTTCTGTAGATATCATCATTTTTGCCGGTTTTGTAGTTCCCTTTCAGGTAGTTTTCTGTTTCAAGTTCTCTTTCAGGTCCGGTATGTGAAGATCACATGTTATAGGTTGTCCAATGAAATTCAGTTTCTGGTATAGTGATGTTTTGTAGTTCCCTTTCAGGTAGTTCTCTATTTTAGGTTCCCATTCAGGTCTGATATGTCAGTGGGTATCACATGTTAACGAATGTCCAATGAAAAACAGTTTCTGATTTTCTCAAAATAAAAAGACATAAGTGTTATTCACAGATACAAAGTTTCTTATATGAATTCTGCTTATCCAAATATTTAGAGGAGGTAGAATAAATTGCCACTTAGAAGTTTGTTATAAGTTGGAATAGATACTTTTCATAATTAAACATTCATATTATAAATAGACTTCTATACTTATTGAATGTTAAATATTGACTCAGCGACTTGTGTGTTTCATATAATTTCTTGAAATTAAGTGTGAGAATTATATTCTTTTGCACAATATGTGTATATATAAACATTAAGTGTGATGATATAACATGAACTGTCTGTATAAATACATGTTTATTTTGCCCCCCTTTGATGTACTAATGTTTTTCAGTATTCACTTTACACAAATTTTACCGGTTTATTCGGGCCCCAATTTTTCTTAGGAACACATTATAGATTATCATCTATTTTGCCCCCCTTTCATATGTTGAAGGTTTTTAAGACAAAAACAACTTTTTTTTTTTTTTTGTGTCCTTATACTCGTATTCACCTCAACAAGAACAAAAAATGTTACTGATTTATTTAGGCCCCATATTTTCACCTTTTGAATTTATCATTTATTTTGCCCCCCCTTTCATATGTTAAGAGTTTTTTAGACAAAGGCAGCAATTTTTGTGTCCTTATTTAGACCCCATTGGGCATATGTTCTAAGTGTATGTATCCATTTTAATTCTCTTTGGTCTAGTTGTTTTTCCAGATTACCACCCCTCCAATGAAGTTCAACCTTCTCAATTCCTATCCATAGAAAGGATTCTTTTGTGAAATGTTCACAATTGTTGCAGGGTAGCGGCACTCCGTGGTCATCATGATTCTTTTCTATTTTATTTTGATGTTCCATGATTCTTGTTTTTAAAAATCTGGACGTTTGTCCTAAATACTGGATTTTGCAGCCACATTGCAACAAATATATCACATTTTTACTTTTGCAAGTAATGAATTCTTTTATTTCAAATTTTTTCCCCGTAACTGTGGAGTCAAATGTTTTGTGTGTTCTTCTGGTGTAGTTACAACCTTTGCATTTGCCGCAAGTGAAGAAGCCTGTCATGTTACTTTTTTGTAAAGGTTTTTTGGGGGCTATGCCTTTTATGAGTGAGGGAGCTAATTTCTCTTTCAAATTTTGTCCTTTTCTGAAGATAACTGTGGGCTTGGCTGGAATTATAGGTCCTAGATATTCATCCTCCTTTATAATGTGCCAGTGCTTTTGTATAATTTTTTTTTTTTATATTTTATGTCTTTATTGAGTTTTCATAAAGTACAATATTCACAGATCAATGGGTACAACATTTCCATGAAATATTCCAATCTCAAAAAATTGTCCAATGCTGTCTTGCGACTGTACTTGTAATACAGTATCTAATCAATATTAGTCCATATTTTTTAAAGTAAACTATATCATTCAGCCATAGGTACTTCTAATATTGCTTGACGGAACATCCATCAAAAAAAAAAAACACTTTACTAACACAGATTAGTCTAACATTAACAACAAACTAAAAGAAAAAAAAGACAAAACAGAACAAAACAATTACTTGCAGTCTTTAAATCATTTCAGTGTTGTACAGGTGGTCAGAAGGTATCTCGTCACTACCTTAAAATATACTTGCTAGATTCCATTTATGTTTCACCTTTCGTCTTATAGGTTACCTAAAGTTTCGATTATAGATTCCTACAATTATAATAGTTGTTATTATTATATTGAGCCTTCTCTTTATTACCATTCAAGTACCTACATACGATTCCCAGTAAAACATCATATCATAATACATGTTCAATTTATTTGTTTTGAGATAGAAGTATCTTTCCATCATTAGTGCTTCTTTAACTTTTTCCCTCCAGGATTCTATTGTGGGGACTCTATCAGACCTCCATGCAGAGGCTATGAGCTGTTTGGCTGCGTTTAGCATTACACTTATAACATTTTTCTTAATAACACATTGGACCTCTTTCAGCATATTGAATAAACATACTAGTGGGTTATATGGTATATTAGAGGACGTGGCACCATTGATTTCTTCAACAATTTTTATCCAGTAGTTTTTAATCTTTCCACAGGACCACCAGATATGACCCATATTACCTATATCTTGCCTACATCTCCAGCATTTCTCATTAGCAGTGTTAAATAAATGCTTCATTCTATTTGGGGTCAAGTACCACCTGAACAGTATTTTGTAATTTGTTTCTAGTGCATGTGTGGTATGAGTAGAGTGGGCTATATTATGAAAAATCTCATTCCACGTCTTTGGGCTTAACTTCCCTAGTAATTCCCTCTCCCACCCTTTTACGAAGTTATGTGGTTTTGGGGTTGTTGCTTCCAGCAGTAGTTTGTAAATAAGGGAAATTATCCCTTTTTGTGGTATATTGGAGAAGCACATCTGCTCAAAAGGTGTCAACTGCCTCAGCAGTTTGGCTTTGTCTCTGTGGGTCATAATATAATGATTTACCTGGTGGTACCTAAGCCAATTATTAAAGAAACCGTCTCCCACCTCTTGTAATTCTATCCTCGGTACTATTTTCCCTGATTTGGTTATAAGTGTAATGGGAATGTAGTCCTTCAGACTATGAACATTATTTAGGTGATGTCCTTGTCCTTCTTTGAATTCAGGATTCATCAAGATTGGAGTTAGGGGCGAGTATGTGCTAGAAACTCCATTATAGTTATCTCGTATATGTTTCCAGTCTGATAAGGAGCTTGAAACAGTCTGTGTGGTGTTATTCTGTAATTTAGGTATGGAATTAGGGAGCCAACACACACTCCCTAATTGTGATACATTACTGATATCTTTTTCTATTTGGATCCAGTGTTTTGGTTCATCTAAGTTATGTCTACTCCATTCTACTACTCTCTGTAGTGATATGGCCTGTTTGTATAGTGTTATATTGGGTACTCCTAGGCCCCCCATATATTTATTAGCATACAATGAGAATTTATTTACCCTTGCAGGTTTTGTTTTCCATATGAAATTAAGTATCACTCTTTGCATTTTTTGTAGGTATGTTTGGGTATGTGGAAGTGGTAGCGTCTGTAGAATGTATAACATTTTTGGTAAGAGTACCATCTTCACTGTGCTTATTCTCCCTACCCACGATATATTTTTAGATAACCAGGATGAGGCCTGGTTAGAAATACTATGTAGTAGTTTGGAGTAGTTAAATGTACGAATTAAATCTACGTTATGCAGCAAGTATATACCTAGATATTTGATATGTTTCTGTTGGATCGCAAAAGGACTGTTCGTTTTAATTGTGGTCAGGTCTGTAGGGGATATATGTAGGGGTAGTAGCTCTGATTTACTAGGATTCACTAGGAAGTTTGATACTTCTCCATATTTCAGCATCTCTGATTGCACCGCGGAGAGAGATTCCAAAGGATATGATAGAGACAATAAAACATCGTCAGCGAACATAGATAATTTGTATTCCCTATTTTTAATGTTTATGCCCTTTATGTTAGTATTTGATCGAATTCTACTAGCTAGTGTTTCTAGGGATAGGATAAATAAGAGTGGGGATAGCGGGCACCCCTGATGTGTGCCATTTCGTATTTCAAATTGATCAGAGAGTGTACCATTTATTCTAATCTGGGCGGTGGGAAAGGAGTATAAGGCCATGATTTTATTTATAAATGGAGTGGGAAGATTAAATTTATTTAGGGTTGTCTGTAGAAAGGTCCAATCTAGTCTATCGAACGCTTTCTCAGCGTCTGTGGATAGTAATAATGAAGGGATTTTGTTTGTATTAATATATTCTAAGATATTTAATAATTTAACAGTATTGTCCTTGGCCTCTCTCCGCGGTACAAAACCGACCTGATCTGGGGATATTAGGGTGGGAAGCAATTTATTGAGTCTAGATGCCAACACTTTAGCAAGTATTTTCAAATCTATATTCAGCAATGATATTGGTCGATAATTTGCTGGGGTATCTGGTTTCCTACCTGGTTTGGGGAGGACGGTAATATAAGCCTGAAGCATGGTATCTGGCAATGTACCTCCATTATCGATCTGATCAAATGTGTTTAATAAATGAGGTGTCAATAAGTGGGAGAATGTTTTGTAATATGATCCAGAGAATCCATCTGGGCCTGGTGCTTTTTCGGGTTTTAGTGATTTAATTGCTAATGTTATCTCTTTATTGCTTATGGGGGCTTGTAACATTTCTCTATCTTCTTCAGATACTTCCGGGACTTGGACATTTTCTAAGTATTCCAAACATTTAATCTCATGGTCCGGGTGTGCTCTCTTAGGGAAGAGGTTATATAGAGCATGATAATAATTTTTAAAGGCATCTGCTATTTTCTTTGTGTCCTCAACTTTCTCTCCTGTAGATGTTTTAATGGAATGTATGTAATTTTTTGCTTGTCTAGATTTAAGTAGTCTAGGTAGCTGCCTTCCTGGTTTGTTGGCTTCATAGTAGTATTTCTGTTTAAGTTTAAGTGCAATCGACTGTGCTTTTATATGCAAGTGTGACAACATTTTGGCTCTGTAGAATTTTAATTGTTGAAAGGTCTGTTCGTCTTGTGGGTGTAGTTTATGTATGTATTCTAGTTGTTCGATCTCTTTAGCTATATGGGTATATTCTTCTCTTTGTTTTTTGATCTTATTAGCCCTAATTTTAATTAGTGTCCCCCTTATAATGCTCTTATGAGCTTCCCACACCATAGCTGGTGCTACGTCCTCAGTAACATTATGTGTAAAAAATTCTTGAATTTCTTTCTCTAAGGTATCGCACACCACTGGGTCAAGTAGTAGAGTTTCATCTAGTCTCCATGTGAAATCTCTTATGGGTGCTGAAGGCCAAGAAACAGAGCATCTAACCATAGAATGGTCGGACCACGCCGTATGTGTAATGCTTGATACTGTTGCATTCGATAATGTTAAATGGTCCAGGAGAATGAAGTCAATTCTCGAATAGGATTTGTTGGGATTGGAGAAAAAGGTATAGTCCCTTCTATCAGGATTAGCAACTCTCCATGGGTCATGCAGCCCGAATGCTTTTAAGAAGTGCCAGAGCGACTTCATTGTGTTTTTTGCAATGTGTATACTTGTGTTTGAACTATCTAATGAAGGGTTAATTGGTAAGTTAAAGTCCCCCATTACTATTAACTGTCCTTTCTGTATGTCTTGTATAAGAGGGATTATGGATTTAAAAAAACAGCCTGTTTATGATTGGGCGCATAGATATTTACTATTGTTACTATTTTGTTATAAAGAATCCCTCTGATGGCAAGGAATCTGCCTTCCCCATCTTTTTTCTGCTCCAACAATTTAAATGGGATGGAATTATGTATAAGGATGCTTACACCATTAATCTTTTTTTTGGTATGTGCACTATGATAGTGTTGGGAGAAGCCATTATACATATATTTAGGAATGGATCCTCTTTTGAAGTGAGTTTCTTGTAATCCAATTATTCCCCCCCTATTTGTCCTAAATCTCTAAGGGCTAACGATCTCTTATGGGGAATGTTGAAACCTTTTACATTTTGTGTTATAATTTGTATACATGGATCAGTCATTCAGTTACCTTTGACGCCCTTCCTCCACTCCAACATGACACAGTTACCTGAGTGTTTGTTTGTTTCATGAAACGATTCTGCAAGAAAAAATCCTAATACAAAACTAACAATAAGAACTATAACAAAAACATAACAAAATTTTACCCTCCATACACAAAGGGAAATGACTAATAGATCCCTATATGGAATCGATTAGCCCACAGAAAACTTAACAGATTTTTAAGTCTGTTTAGACCAATTCTCATATTTAAAATAACTATAGAGACTGTTACATTCTGTATTTTAGATTACACATTCTTTTTTTTTTTAACCAATAAAGGATACTTAATATGTCCACCTTCAGCCTACTTGGGCTCTAGTATCTTTAGACGAGTGGTTTTTAGCTCTTTTATTTCTAGCTGTTTGCCATTCACCTCTTTGTGGTAGTGGCAAGCCACGATGGTCAGAAGGAGGCAAAGAGTCTTGTACAGTATCTGGGTGCAATATAGGTGCAGGTATTTCCAATTTTCTGCAACAGTCCTCAATTTCCTCCATTGAAGTGCAGGTTGCTCTTCTGTTTTTCCATATTACAATTAGCTGAAATGGGTGCCCCCATCTATAGGTAATATTTCTGGCTTGCGGGTGTTTCGTAAGTGGGGAGAGTTCTTTTCTTCTGGCGATAGTTCTGCTTGATAGATCAGCAAAAAACTGAAGGGTAACTCCATCCTTTTGAATAGGACACTTCTCTCTTGCTGCTGACATGAGTTGCTCTTTGATTTGATATTTTGAAACTCTAACAATTACATCTCTAGGTGGTGCATTTTCAGAGGGCTTAGGCCTCAGGGCCCTGTGTGCTCTATCCATCTCTACTGTTGATGTATCTGTGGGATCTCTGAGTTGTGAGAAAAGAGATTGAAGGTATTCCGGGAGAGTTGAGGCATCTATGTCTTCTGGGATACCTCGTATCCTAATATTATGTCGTCTGGATCGGTTCTCTAAGTCCTCAAGTTTGTCCTCCAACATTCTTACTGTTTGATCTTGATGGTTTATCTGCATGTTTACTTTTGTTAGACAGGCATCATGTTCCAGTATAGTGTCTTCAATAGTATTTACTCTACTGCCAATTTCCCCAATATCTTTCTTCAGTTCAGAAATTTCATCTTTTATGCATTGTTTTACCTGAGTTATCAGGCTAGAAAAATCCTGCTTTGAAGGTATGGAAGAAATCACAGACTGTGGGATAGTTAGCATATTGTCTTCTTCTTCAGACCCCAATTCTGCTGAACTAGATGAGAGTTGTGGTCTAATTGAACCAGATGCTGAGCTTTTTGATAGGGATGGTGCTACTGTTTTAAAGTAGCTGTCCATTGATGGATTCCCCTGGCTTCCTCCTTTGGTCTGTTTCCCCTTCAGTGTGCTCTTCCTGGGGCAAATCCTTACTATAGTGGTTTATTTTAAAAGGTAGTATGTTAGAGTTTTAGAAAATTGCGTTTGTTTTTTATCGCTTTGTTGCTATGTCTATAGATAGAAATCTCAAAAGTGTCCCAGAATCTCTTCTCCTGTAACAGAGAGGGAGCAGTGAACTATAGATTCAGCTTTTTTTTTTTAATTGTATTTTGTCATAGAGCTATTAGGGTTCTTTATCCCTTTGTAACACTGTTAGTTAGTCATATTCTCTAGCTTCTTATTTATGTTCCATAGCATATTGGTTAACAGAATAATAATGCACCATGTGGCGTTTCAACTTTTACAAATGACTGTCTGATGCTGACTGCGGCGATATGCAAAATACACATGCTATTTATTGTGCCTTGTTAATAGCCTGTTTGTAGTGTCACGAAGCACGGATAGAGCCTCTCATAAGCCAAAACTCCTCTTGCCTTGATGACTGTGTAGCCTTTCCTTTATTTCTCTTTAACACATAACTGTGGCGTTATTCATACTCTGCCATGTGGCCTGCTATATGAGCTGTAACTGTGTCTCTTAAAATGGCGGCTGCGGTATAGTAGTGAACATTCCGGTATGTATGTTTAGCGTTAACCACTACCCATCTTTTAGTATGCGTTATGCATTAGTGTTGATTGTGTATTTAAAAATGCAAGCCAGGTCCGGTCAGGCATTACCTTATATCTTCTTTGAGTGAGCTTGTGATTGCGGCCTGTCTCTGAGGTGCGTGTGTCATTCAGGATGATCCGTTGTAAGCTACCTCTCTCCTTAATTGCTCCTCATCTGATTTGTACTGCTCCGGACTTGGTTATATACCCTCAATCGATATGTAGTGGGATTAAATGCGGTCTGGCATATTGTTTTAGTCTCCTTCTGTGGGCTAATTCGTCGGAGCTCACTTACAGTGCGGCCATTACCTAGCAGAGCCGGCTCCGCCTCCGCTTCTTCCTTTGTATAATTTTTTTTATTGTATGATGTTCTGCATTAAATGTGGTCACAAATCTAGGGAAATTATTATTAAATGAGGTCTCATTTTTGTGTTTGTTTTCTAACAGGGTTGATCTTATTTTATTTCCAACTTCTTTTCTTTCTTTTTCTAAAGCTCTATGGTCATATCCCTTTTGTATGAATCTTTCTTTGAGTATTCTTGATTGTTGTTCGTAATCATCTATATTGCTGCAGTTCCTGCATATTCGTAGGAATTGGCTTTTTGGTACTGACTTTAGCCAGTTAGGATGGTGGCAGATATCATGTCTAATGTAGGTGTTAGTGTCACACTTCTTAGAGTATGTTTTGCTGTGGATTTTTTCATCTATAGTGTAAAGAGTTAAATCTAAAAAATGTATTTCTTTTTTGTCATATTCTACTTATAATGTGACTTGCTGATTATTGTTATTAAGTATTTGTACAAATTCTATGAGTTTGGACTCACCCCCCTTCCATATGCACAGAATGTCATCTATATATCTATGCCAGGGCACCAGGTCTGCACCAAATTCTTGATTATGCCATATATGAGTCGTCTCTAAATAGTCCATGTAAATATTGGCATAACTTGGTGCAAACCTGGTGCCCATGGCAGTCCCACAAATCTGTAAATAGTAGTTCCCATTGAACCAAAAAAAGTTGTGATATAGAATAAATTCTATGGCTCTAAGTATGAAATCTAGTATTTTTGGTGATAAATCTTTATCTTCTGATAGTTTCCATTTAACTGCCTCAATCCTTTTTTTGTGATCAATTATGGTATACAAAGAAGTCACGTCCATGGTGACCCAAATGTAATTTTTTTGCCAGGGTATATTTTGTATGATTTGTAAAACATGTTTGGTATCTTTTAAATGAGATTTTGCCTTCTGTGCATAGGGTTGGAGAAAAAAATCTATGAATGCTGACAAGTTTGAACTTAAAGAATCTATCCCACTGATAATCGGCCTTCCTGGTGGCCTTGTTGCATGCTTATGTAATTTGGGTAAAAAATAAAAAATTGGGGTCTTAGAATCTGTTTTATAAAGAAAATCAAATTCCTCTTCTGTTATTATATTTTGTTTAAATGCTTCCATAAGTAGTTTTTGAAGAGTGGAGGTGTATTCTTTTTTAGGATTCTTTGTTAAAATAATATATGTATTAGAGTCTCCTAGGATTCTGTTAGCTTCTTCCATATAATGTTCTTTATCTAGAATGACCACACCTCCACCCTTGTCCGCCTCCTTTATCACTATATCTTCTCTCTTGTTTAGATTTGTAAGAATATCCTTTTCTTGTTTTTAAGATTGTGATAACTCTTATTTACTTTGTTGGTTAAATTGTCTATATCTTTCATTATCAATTTATTAAATACCTCTATATTGGGACCCTTTATGTGACTTGGGTAAAATCTTGAGGGGCTTTTAAATTTACTTCTTAGACTATCTTGAGGTGGTATATATTGTACAGATGGCTGTTTGGCAAAGAATCTTTTTACCGTTAAATTTTTCACAAATTTTTGTGCATCTACAAAGAGTTGAAAAGAATTAACTTTTTGTGTGGGGATAAATTTTAGTCCCCTGGATAAAACTGATTTTTCATTGTCACTTATGGTTTTGGATGAAAGATTAAAGATCCCCTGTGTTACTGTCTCCTCTTTCTTTGATTTCCCTCTTCCTCCTCTATTTCCTCTATGTTTGGAGTTCTTCCCCTATTTTTCTGAGGATAATCTATCCTGATTGGTGAATATTTGTTTTGATGTGTCCAATTTTCCCTGTGGGAATGTTTCTCTCTCTCCCTCATATGATCCTCTTTCTGGTATGTGTAATGGTGAGGGGGTCTTGAAAAACTTTCCCTTATTTCTGTTTTGTGTTTCTCTTTTGTTTCTCCCTTCATAAAAGGAGATCGTGGTCTTCTATAATCTTGGTGATGTGCACATGGTGTTTTTGGTGTATAGTGATAATTATGTGTATCTTTTTGATAATAATCTTTTTGTTTTTTATATTGATTTTGAGCATAGTATGGAGAATCATAGTTCCTATGATCATTTCTTTGTGTGTATTCTCTGTGTTGTGACCTGTGTCTTTGATTTCTTTCATTGTAAATAAAATTTTCATTTACCAGTTCTTTATTGTGCGATCTTGGTCTCTGATTTCTTTCTTGATGTGTGTACTGATTTCTACTAGTGTCCGTGCTATAATTTCTGTGCATGTGACCGTGATTTAGATCTTTTCTATCTCTAGAATACTCATTACTGTGATATACATTTCTTCTGTTAAGTGTGATCAGTCCACGGGTCATCATTACTTCTGGGATATTACTCCTCCCCAACAGGAAGTGCAAGAGGATTCACCCAGCAGAGCTGCATATAGCTCCTCCCCTCTACGTCACTCCCAGTCATTCTCTTGCACCCAACGACTAGATAGGATGTGTGAGAGGACTATGGTGATTATACTTAGTTTTATATCTTCAATCAAAAGTTTGTTATTTTAAAATAGCACCGGAGTGTGTTATTACCTCTCTGGCAGAGTTTGAAGAAGAATCTACCAGAGTTTTGCTATGATTTTAGCCGGAGTAGTTAAGATCATATTGCTGTTCTCGGCCATCCGAGGAGTGAGGTAAACTTCAGATCAGGGGACAGCGGGCAGATGAATCTGCATAGAGGTATGTAGCAGTTTTTATTTTCTGACAATGGAATTGATGAGAAAATCCTGCCATACCGATATAATGTCATGTATGTATACTTTACACTTCAGTATTCTGGGGAATGGTACTTCACTAGAATTACACTGTAAGAAATACATAAAGCTGTTTAATAACTAGAGATTATGTTTAACGTTTTTGCTGGAATGTAAAATCGTTTTCATTTGCTGAGGTACTGTGTGAATAAATGTTTGGGCACTATTTTTCCACTTGGCAGTTGCTTAATCTGTTTTTCTGACAGTTTCTGTTCTCCCTCACTGCTGTGTGTGAGGGGGAGGGGCCGTTTTTTGGCGCTTTTACTATGCATCAAATATTTCAGTCAGCAACTCATTGTATTCCCTGCATGATCTGGTTCATCTCTACAGAGCTCAGGGGTCTTCAAAACTTATTTTGAGGGAGGTAATTTCTCTCAGCAGAGCTGTGAGAATTATAGTTTGACTGAGATAAAAAACGTTTATTCTGTAATTTGTTTCCTGCTTTCAGAATTTGTTATCTTTGCTAATGGGATTAAACCTTTGCTAAAGTTGTGTTGTTTACTGTTATGACTGAGGTTTTGGCTAAATTACCAGAACTAAGAGGTAAGCGTGATCACTCTGGGGTGAGAACAGAGTGCGCTGATAATATTAGGGCCATGTCAGACACTGCGTCACAGGTGGCAGAACATGAGGACGGAGAACTTCATTCTGTGGGTGACGGTTCTGATCCAAACAGACTGGATTCAGATATTTCAAATTTTAAATTTAAACTGGAAAACCTCCGTGTATTACTAGGGGAGGTGTTAGCGGCTCTGAATGATTGTAACACAGTTGCAATACCAGAGAAAATGTGTAGGTTGGATAAATATTTTGCGGTACCGACGAGTACTGAGGTTTTTCCTATACCTAAGAGACTTACTGAAATTGTTACTAAGGAGTGGGATAGACCCGGTGTGCCGTTCTCACCCCCTCCGATATTTAGAAAAATGTTTCCAATAGACGCCACCACAAGGGACTTATGGCAAACGGTCCCTAAGGTGGAGGGAGCAGTTTCTACCTTAGCTAAGCGTACCACTATCCCGGTGGAGGATAGCTGTGCTTTTTCAGATCCAATGGATAAAAAGTTAGAGGGTTACCTTAAGAAAATGTTTGTTCAACAAGGTTTTATATTGCAACCCCTTGCATGCATTGCGCCGATCACGGCTGCAGCGGCATTCTGGATTGAGTCTCTGGAAGAGAACATTGGTTCAGCTACTCTGGACGACATTACGGACAGGCTTAGAGTCCTTAAACTATCTAATTCATTCATTTCGGAGGCCGTAGTACATCTTACTAAACTTACGGCGAAGAATTCAGGATTCGCCATTCAGGCACGCAGGGCGCTGTGGCTAAAATCCTGGTCAGCTGATGTTACTTCTAAGTCTAAATTGCTTAATATACCTTTCAAAGGGCAGACCTTATTCGGGCCCGGGTTGAAAGAGATTATCGCTGACATTACAGGAGGTAAAGGCCATGCCCTGCCTCAGGACAAAGCCAAAGCCAAGACTAGACAGTCTAATTTTCGTTCCTTTCGTAATTTCAAAGCAGGAGCAGCATCAACTTCCTCTGCACCAAAACAGGAAGGAGCTGTTGCTCGCTACAGACAAGGCTGGAAACCTAACCAGTCCTGGAACAAGGGCAAGCAGACTAGGAAACCTGCTGCTGCCCCTAAAACAGCATGAATTGAGGGCCCCCGATCCGGGATCGGATCTAGTGGGGGGCAGACTTTCTCTCTTCGCCCAGGCTTGGGCAAGAGATGTTCAGGATCCCTGGGCGCTAGAGATAATATCTCAGGGATACCTTCTGGACTTCAAATACTCTCCTCCAAGAGAGAGATTTCATCTGTCAAGATTGTCAACAATCCAGACAAAGAAAGAGGCGTTTCTATGCTGCGTACAAGAGCTCTTGTTAATGGGAGTAATCCATCCAGTTCCACGATCGGAACAGGGACAGGGGTTTTACTCAAATCTGTTTGTGGTTCCCAAAAAAGAGGGAACTTTCAGACCAATCCTGGATTTAAAGATCCTAAACAAATTCCTAAGAGTTCCATCGTTCAAGATGGAGACTATTCGGACAATTTTACCTATGATCCAAGAGGGTCAATACATGACCACTGTAGATTTAAAAGATGCTTACCTTCACATACCGATTCACAAAGATCATTATCGGTACCTAAGGTTTGCCTTCCTAGACAGGCATTACCAGTTTGTGGCTCTTCCATTCGGATTGGCTACAGCTCCAAGAATCTTCACAAAGGTTCTGGGTGCTCTTCTGGCGGTACTAAGACCGCGGGGAATCTCGGTAGCTCCATACCTAGACGACATTCTGATACAAGCTTCAAGCTTTCAAACTGCCAAGTCTCATACAGAGTTAGTGCTGGCATTTCTAAGGTCACATGGATGGAAGGTGAACGAAAAGAAAAGTTCACTCGTTCCACTCACAAGAGTTCCCTTCCTGGGGACTCTTATAGATTCTGTAGAAATGAAGATTTACCTGACAGAGGACAGGCTAACAAGACTTCAAAGTGCTTGCCGCACCCTTCATTCCATTCAACACCCGTCAGTGGCTCAATGCATGGAGGTAATCGGCTTAATGGTAGCGGCAATGGACATAGTACCCTTTGCACGCTTACACCTCAGACCACTGCAACTGTGCATGCTAAGTCCCCTTCTCTGAATCTGGATCAAGAGACCAGAAATTCTCTTCTATGGTGGCTTTCTCGGCCACATCTGTCCAGGGGGATGCCATTCAGCAGACCAGACTGGACAATTGTAACAACAGACGCCAGCCTTCTAGGTTGGGGTGCCGTCTGGAATTCTCTGAAGGCTCAGGGACAATGGAGTCAGGAGGAGAGTCTCCTGCCAATAAACATTCTGGAATTGAGAGCAGTTCTCAATGCCCTCCTGGCTTGGCCCCAGTTGACAACTCGGGGGTTCATCAGGTTTCAGTCGGACAACATCACGACTGTAGCTTACATCAACCATCAGGGAGGGACAAGAAGCTCCCTAGCTATGATGGAAGTATCAAAGATAATTTGCTGGGCAGAGTCTCACTCTTGCCACCTGTCGGCAATCCACATCCCGGGACCTCTGATATTCCTTACCTCCGTGTTTATTTTCTTTGTATTACCTTGGGTTCTGGGAAGAGTGCTTTTGTAAATAGGTCGAGTTCTCCAAGCGGCTTTGCCGCTGTTTGAATTTCCTCCGCAACTACTTCCTACCCTGATGTGCGTGTGACGTTGACGTTGTACACGGAGGACCTATCAGGCAACCGGATCGTGGGGGGAGTGTTTCTTGTACTGGAGCCAATCTTTCCACACTCGATGTCAGGTTTTCTACGCGTTTCAGCGCCGTAACTTGCGCCTTTATCAAGACTGTATAATCTGGTGTGTCTTTTAGGCTCCTATATAGTCCTGTTGAGGTTAGGATACTCCCCCTAATTAGTGCTCTAATATGTTCCGGTTTATAAAATATCATTTCTTAACCTTATTCATTTTTCTTTCAATGACAGATTCATTGTATACAAATAATGTTGTTAACACATTTATACTGAAATATATTTGTTGAAAATAAAATAAATAAATAAATAAATAAAATAAATAAAACATGTGAGTGAGAAGTGATGTTTAGTGAAAATGTGAAGGGAGACTGTGGTGTGTTAAATCCATACACATTCTATCACAGTGTATACACACTTTAAATCATAGTTTATACTCACAGCTCTTTTAGAGCGCTCCCCACACCCACCCCTATTCGCACATTTCTATACATCTGATATTGGGAGCATATCAGATTTGGGGAAGCTAGTTGAGTCCTATCTACATATCACTCCACACTTTCCTTTTCTTGCATTCTTCTCTTCTCCCGTAGAGTGAATAGTAGATACAACCATGGACATATTTAATCTAAGAGATAATATACTATCTGATATATCGAATGATTCTAATGACACACTATTACATAAAACTAATATAGACATACAAGAAGAAATGTCTGAATTAGAAAATATAATGATGAGAGAAATAAAACAAAAAATTGAAATAATATTTATGGAAAAATACACCAGTTCCAATATGGTCCCAAGAGGACTTAGACTGAAGAAAAATTGCACTTTCGAATTAGAAGAAGATCACGAAAATGAATGGTGCAATGTACTAGAAAAAGCATCATTAGATCTGATGCAAGTAATTATAAAATCTCGCACTAGAACATTAGAAAATCTTTCCATAAAAATTAATCAATTTAAAGAAACACTCAAACCATATATAGAAGATAGCAAATTTAAAGAAAAACAACAAAGCATCATTAAAAATATGAAAGATCTTAACACTAGTATATATAATAGTAAAAGAAAAAAAAAAATTAGAGAGAGATGAAACTGACTATAATCAAAACAAAAATAAAAATAAAAGAATTTCACCAAAAGACTACTGTGAAAATAATGACACAGATATAGAAGAAATAGAAATGGAAACAATTGATACAGATAAGAACAATACAAATAAAAAAGGAAATAATGAACTTTTTAAAAAAACGAATAAAAACAATCAACAATATTCAAATAAGAGAAGTGATCATACGAATAGAGAACAATGGACTAAAAATGTAAAAAAAGAATATAGAGATAATTATGAACAACACACAGGGACATATCCAGATAGACACAGAGAAGAATATAAGTCTAGACATCATTCCAATAGATATTTTAGAACCCACAGAAATGATTATGGGCAAAATTATAGAGATACAGATAACTATTACAGAAGTAGAACCAATAACTATGGAGGTGGATTCTACAATTACAACCATAACCCAACACAAAATTGGGAATACAGATATTCAAATAGAGACTATAGAAATAATTACACACAAAATTGGAAGAATAGAGATCACTACACAAATGATTGGAGTAGCAGACAAAATTGGAGAAGAAACACACATAATTCAAATATGAATTATCATGAAAGAGAAGATTACAGATATCACAATCAGGAAGAACTTAATTCCAATCATGATAGACGAAGACACAACTCATATAATGACCACCCAAGACAACAACAATATTATAGGGAATATGAACCAAATTATAATAGATATCACAATAATAATAAAGAAACCAGAGACTCACAAAGAAAGATAGAACTTGAAAATAGATATGATGTATTGGAAACCATAGATGATGACAATCAACATTTTTTAGGGATAAGACAAGAACACCCATCCACATCCAACACTATACAACAAGAAAACAGAGAGAGATTAAAAAATCAAAAGAAAAGAAGATTAGAGGAAGTAGAGGAAGAAGAGGCAGAGAGCCCAGGAAAGCACAAAAAAACGAGATAAATACAACAGAAACAAACAACACTAATAAAGGCATTTTTAATTTAAGTGATAAACCCCTAAATAAAGAACAGGAAAATGTCCTAGCTAAAGGATTATCATTTGCCCCAACTACTAGGTTAAACAAATTCAACACCCTAATAAATGCAAACCAATTCATACGCAAACTCACCTTAAAAAGACATTTTTTGAAAAATCCCCAAGAGAATCAAATACAAACTAAAAAATCAGAATACATTCACACATCACTTAAACCTAAATCATCATACTATCCGACACAAGACAAAGGAGCACATATTGAAATGTTTGAAAAACTAATAAAAGAAGAAATAGAGAATTGTGAAATCAATAAAAGAAAACCATCTAATCTAACCAAAAAAGAGAAAACTATCTTAAAAGAACTTAAAGAAGACCCAACCATCACAATAAAAAAAGCAGATAAAGGCGGAGGGTTAGTTGTATTAAACACTAAAGATTACATTATGGAAGCCAATAGAATACTGGGAGACACAGAAACCTACAGAAAATTATCATTTAACCCCATTCAAAAACAAACAAAAAATTTCGAAACAATTTTAAATATTGCCAAAACAGCAGGAATAATAAATAATCAAGAGTATCAATTTATAAATATACAATATCCCAAAACTCCAATCTTCTATTACCTCCCTAAAATACATAAAACACTAGACCACCCACCAGGGCGCCCAATAATCTCAGGAATTGATGCTCTTACTTCTAACATGTCACAATATGTGGATTCATTCCTACAAAAATACGTACAAAACTTACCCTCTCATTTAAAAGACACCACAGATTTCTTAAATACATTAACAACAATAAAATGGCAAGAGGACTACACATTAGTCACATGCGACGTCAATTCATTATACACCAACATACAACACAAATTAGGAATAGAAGCCGCAGAATACTACTTGAACACAGATTATGAAATGAAAAATCCACAGATTAAATTCATTTTAAATTGTATGCAATTCATATTAGAAAATAATTATTTTAACTTTAATCAAACATTCTATTTACAATTAAAAGGAACAGCTATGGGCACAAGGTTTGCACCCAGTTACGCTAACTTATTCATGGGGAGGTTTGAGGATAAATATATCCTACACTCCCCATGGGGTGCAAACCTTGTGCTCTATAGGAGATTCATAGACGATATGTTTCTGATCTGGAAAGGGGATCAAGAACTTCTCAATTTATTTCTAGAAGACATAAATTGCAATACTTGGGGTTTAAGTTTTACCCATGAATATAGTAAAACAAATATACATTTTTTAGATGTTCAAATAAATATCATAAATAACACCATCACAACAGAAACATATTTCAAACCTACAGATACAAATAGTTACATACATCCGGACAGCTGTCATTTAGAAAGATGGATCAACAATACACCTAAAGGCCAGTTCTATAGGATAAGAAAAAACTGTTCAGACGAAAATACATTTCAGAAACAAGCGAACACTTTGGAAAGGAAATTTAAAGAGAAAGGATATAAAGATAAAATAATACAAGAAGCCAAAAATCAAGCAATAAATAAAGATAGAACAGAATTATTAAAATATACAAATAAGAACAAAAACTTATTACATAACCAAATATCATTCATTACAGAATACAGTGAAGATCATAAGATTATAAAAAAGATTCTAGATAAACACTGGCACATAATCAGAAAAGATCCACTACTAACTGACATTGTAAAATCACGACCTACACTAATATTCAGAAAGACAAATAATCTGGGAAGTATACTGGCACCCAGTCAATTTAACAAATCATCTAAACCAAGAGACCAAGACCTATATGGAAATGCTCTGCAAGGTTTTTTTCCTTGCACAAGCTGTAAAGCGTGCAAATATGGTAAAAAAAGTAAAGTAGTAATATCCTCTAATAACAACTAAAAATACCCATAAGAGACACCATTAGGTGCTCAGATACAAATGTAATTTACTTAATCCAATGCCAATGCAAATTACAATACTTAGGGCAAACGAGCAGACCGTTACATGATAGAATAAGAGAACATCTATCCAACATTAAAAGAGGTAACTGCAAACATCTATTATCTAAACATTTCACAGAAAAACATAAAAAAAAAACAATAGGATTCACATACTGGGGTATAAAAAAGATACATAATAACAGAGGAGGTAATATGGAAAATATGTTGCTATTAAAGGAAGCTGAACTCATATTCAAATTCAATACTCTCACACCATATGGCCTCAATGCAGAGCTTAACTTGAATCCTTTCTTGTGAGTGCAGCGAAAACAGTGAACAGTATTGCCATTACAACAGTATAATAGTGTACTGATTACCCGATAGAAAATAACCATTATTTGATGGCACATATCCTCATACTTATTTGAATATGATAACAATTGAATTAACACACCACAGTCTCCCTTCACATTTTCACTAAACATCACTTCTCACTCACATGTTTTATTTATTTTATTTATTTATTTATTTTATTTTCAACAAATATATTTCAGTATAAATGTGTTAACAACATTATTTGTATACAATGAATCTGTCATTGAAAGAAAAATGAATAAGGTTAAGAAATGATATTTTATAAACCGGAACATATTAGAGCACTAATTAGGGGGAGTATCCTAACCTCAACAGGACTATATAGGAGCCTAAAAGACACACCAGATTATACAGTCTTGATAAAGGCGCAAGTTACGGCGCTGAAACGCGTAGAAAACCTGACATCGAGTGTGGAAAGATTGGCTCCAGTACAAGAAACACTCCCCCCACGATCCGGTTGCCTGATAGGTCCTCCGTGTACAACGTCAACGTCACACGCACATCAGGGTAGGAAGTAGTTGCGGAGGAAATTCAAACAGCGGCAAAGCCGCTTGGAGAACTCGACCTATTTACAAAAGCACTCTTCCCAGAACCCAAGGTAATACAAAGAAAATAAACACGGAGGTAAGGAATATCAGAGGTCCGGTTAGGGGGATAATAAACTGCAAACTAACAACAGCACAGTACTACATTTGGATTTTAACTGTTTTAGAATTGGTTGTGGCCACAACTTAAGAAAACCATAAGGATTACAAATCCGAACTTTCAGCATTTTTATACGATAAAGATGTACCCCCATATGCTCTAAACAGATTCACTGTATGGTATAACCATACAATACGATTGAAATGATCTTATACTGTTTTTTATCTTAGTAAAGTCTTTTTAAATTTATCACGATTTGTTTGTTTATTCATCTAGAAGTTAAGTCTTTTTAAATTCATCACGATTTGTTTGTTTATTCATTTAGAAGTACAATTTGTGTATCAATTTATTTAGAGGTACAGTGATAATACACGGTGCATACACATTTTGAAGAAATAGAAAGGTTTTATAAAATTGTCCTTGAGGAATTTTGAGAGTCAACTTTTTGTTTTTGTTTGTTTATTTGTTCACATATTTTTGGAGAGACACTACTTAACACCAGAACCACACAGGAAATTTTTTTCAACAAACCGACACATTGTTTATCACATCGGAGTTGATACACTTCCAATACGATTCAAAGAAATTATATTTATTCAAAGAAATTATATTTATGATATTTTGGTAAATCCATACACATTCTATCACAGTGTATACACACTTTAAATCATAGTTTATACTCACAGCTCTTTTAGAGCGCTCCCCACACCCACCCCTATTCGCACAGAAGAAAGGAATTTATCAGGTAAGCATAAATTATGTTTTTTTCTGTTGTGATGTGAATAATTATTACCATTATTGGTTTTTGTTCTCCCCCTTTCATCAAGTGATTTGTTTTGCTGTGTAGGCTTTTTTTGTACATATTGTGTCCCACCTTGAAAGTCTTCATTATCTCTCATATATTTTTGATGCTTTTTGTCACCTATTGTTTCATCAAATTCTTTTGCTTTCTCTTTAATGTATTCAAACTTATCTTTACATTTCTTGTTGTCTAAATGACCACTGAGTTCTTGTTCTAATGTATTAATTTCTTTCTCTAGAGATTTCAATTGTAAGTCTTGCATCTCATATAGTAAGCTGACTAATTCTAGAGAACATTTATGTAAAGCTGCGTTCCATTTTTGCAAAAAATTATCATCCTCTAATCCAAATGCTGGAATTTTAAATACTCTAAGTCCTCTGGGTACAATACTTTCATTGAGGTATCTACTTAAAAATGTTACTTCCCACCATTTTCTGGCTTCTTTTGTGTATAATTTTTGTAATTTAAAAATTATAGACTCCCATTCGGAGTTAGAGTTTTCTGTTTTACCAAATATGTCATTATATTTGGACTGTCTTGCAGTCCTCCAATCATTTAAAGTATTATTAACAATGGTATTTTCCATATTATACAGGAGAGAAAAAACAGATATACATGCAAACAGGTGTATAATATGTATTAATACTTTCCCCTTCTGGTGAACCGCAGCCGTCCCACAGTCTCTCCCAAGGTCTGTGTGAATAGATCAGGTGTGCTAGCTGGAGGCAATTTATTCTACCTCCTCTAAATATTTGGATAAGCAGAATTCATATAAGAAATTTTGTATCTGTGAATAACACTTATGTCTTTTTATTTTGAGAAAATCAGAAACTGTTTTTCATTGGACATTCGTTAACATGTGATACCCACTGACATATCAGACCTGAATGGGAACCTAAAATAGAGAACTACCTGAAAGGGAACTACAAAACATTACTATACCAGAAACTGAATTTCATTGGACAACCTATAACATGTGATCTTCACTGACATACCGGACCTGAAAGAGAACTTGAAACAGAAAACTACCTGAAAGGGAACTACAAAACCGGCAAAAATGATGATATCTACAGAAATTTTATATTTTAAAACAAACTTATAGTTTCTAATATAATTAATATTGTTTTTTATGTTTTTTTAGATGTTTATTTTAAATTTACAATTGAAATTTTGAATCGGGTGTAAACCTGCTCTCCTCCAATGGGGAAGCAGGTAACGTAACTGACATGTATTTAAAGGCCGCCTGTGCAGCGGAAAGGTATGCTTTGGTTTGTAAAGCACTTTTATTGCTCTTGAGAAAGACGACTGGGACCGTTGAAACGCTTTTGCGTTGAGCCAAATAAAGACAAACTTTTTTACTGAATCTGTGATATTGTCTTTTCATATTGGGAAGGAGCCGGTAACCTGCAATATACACTGTGAGTAGATATTCACCTTTGTATGGTGTATTGTCTGATATTTCAGCACCACTATTTTGCACCTAGAGTTATACAACCAAGGAAGGAAAGGAAAGGAAGATACCAACGACTGATACAAGCTGAACCAGCGTCTCCAGCTAGCACACCTGATCTATTCACACAGACCTTGGGAGAGACTGTGGGACGGCTGCGGTTCACCAGAAGGGGAAAGTATTAATACATATTATACACCTGTTTGCATGTATATCTGTTTTTTCTCTCCTGTATAATATGGAAAATACCATTGTTAATAATACTTTAAATGATTGGAGGACTGCAAGACAGTCCAAATATAATGACATATTTGGTAAAACAGAAAACTCTAACTCCGAATGGGAGTCTATAATTTTTAAATTACAAAAATTATACACAAAAGAAGCCAGAAAATGGTGGGAAGTAACATTTTTAAGTAGATACCTCAATGAAAGTATTGTACCCAGAGGACTTAGAGTATTTAAAATTCCAGCATTTGGATTAGAGGATGATAATTTTTTGCAAAAATGGAACGCAGCTTTACATAAATATTCTCTAGAATTAGTCAGCTTACTATATGAGATGCAAGACTTACAATTGAAATCTCCAGAGAAAGAAATTAATACATTAGAACAAGAACTCAGTGGTTATTTAGACAACAAGAAATGTAAAGATAAGTTTGAATACATTAAAGAGAAAGCAAAAGAATTTGATGAAACAATAGGTGACAAAAAACATCAAACATATATGAGAGATAATGAAGACTTTCAAGGTGGGACACAATATGTACAAAAAAAGCCTACACAGCAAAACAAATCACTTGATGAAAGGGGGAGAACAAAAACCAATAATGGTAATAATTATTCACATCACAACAGAAAAAATGTATATCACAGTAATGAATATTCTAGAGATAGAAAAGATCTAAATCACGGTCACATGCACAGAAATTATAGCACGGACACTAGTAGAAATCAGTACACACATCAAGAAAGAAATCAGAGATCGCACAATAAAGAACTGTTAAATGAAAATTTTATTTACAATGAAAGAAATCAAAGACACAGGTCACAACACAGAGAATACACACAAAGAAATGATCATAGGAACTATGATTCTCCATACTATGCTCAAAATCAATATAAAAAACAAAAAGATTATTATCAAAAAGATACACATAATTATCACTATACACCAAAAACACCACGTGCACATCACCAAGATTATAGAAGACCACGATCTCCTTTTATGAAGGGGGAAACAAAAGAGAAACACAAAACAGAAATAAGGGAAAGTTTTTCAAGACCCCCTCACCATTACACATACCAGAAAGAGGATCATATGAGGGAGAGAGAGAAACATTCACACAGGGAAAATTGGACACATCAAAACAAATATTCACCAATCAGGATAGATTATCCTCAGAAAAAGAGGGGAAGAACTCCAAACATAGAGGAAATAGAGGAGGAAGAGGGAAATCAAAGAAAGAGGAGACAGTAACACAGGGGATCTTTAATCTTTAATCCAAAACCATAAGTGACAATGAAAAATCAGTTTTATCCAGGGGACTAAAATTTATCCCCACACAAAAAGTTAATTCTTTTCAACTCTTTGTAGATGCACAAAAATTTGTGAGAAATGTAACTGTAAAAAGATTATTTGCCAAACAGCCATCTGTACAATATATACCACCTCAAGATAGTCTAAGAAGTAAATTTAAAAACCCCTCAAGATTTTACCCAAGTCACATAAAGGGTCCCAATATAGAGGTATTTAATAAATTGATAATGAAAGATATAGACAATTTAACCAACAAAGTAAATAAGAGTTATCACAATCTTACAAAACAAGAAAAGGATATTCTTACAAATCTAAACAAGAGAGAAGATATAGTGATAAAGGAGGCGGACAAGGGTGGAGGTGTGGTCATTCTAGATAAAGAACATTATATGGAAGAAGCTAACAGAATCCTAGGAGACTCTAATACATATATTATTTTAACAAAGAATCCTAAAAAAGAATACACCTCCACTCTTCAAAAACTACTTATGGAAGCATTTAAACAAAATATAATAACAGAAGAGGAATTTGATTTTCTTTATAAAACAGATTCTAAGACCCCAATTTTTTATTTTTTACCCAAATTACATAAGCATGCAACAAGGCCACCAGGAAGGCCGATTATTAGTGGGATAGATTCTTTAAGTTCAAACCTGTCAGCATTCATGGTTTTTTTTCTCCAACCCTATGCACAGAAGGCAAAATCTCATTTAAAAGATACCAAACATGTTTTACAAATCATACAAAATATACCCTGGCAAGAAAATTACATTTGGGTCACCATGGATGTGACTTCTTTGTATACCATAATTGATCACAAAAAAGGGATTGAGGCAGTTAAATGGAAACTATCAGAAGATAAAGATTTATCACCAAAAATACTAGATTTCATACTTAGAGCCATAGAATTTATTCTATATCACAACTTTTTTTGGTTCAATGGGAACTACTATTTACAGATTTGTGGGACTGCCATGGGCACCAGGTTTGCACCAAGTTATGCCAATATTTACATGGACTATTTTGAGACGACTCATATATGGCATAATCAAGAATTTGGTGCAGACCTGGTGCCCTGGCATAGATATATAGATGACATTCTGTGCATATGGAAGGGGGGTGAGTCCAAACTCATAGAATTTGTACAAATACATAATAACAATAATCAGCAAGTCACATTATCAGTAGAATATGACAAAAAAGAAATACATTTTTTAGATTTAACTCTTTACACTATAGATGAAAAAATCCACAGCAAAACATACTTTAAGAAGTGTGACACTAACACCTACATTAGACATGATAGCTGCCACCATCCTAACTGGCTAAAGTCAGTACCAAAAAGCCAATTCCTACGAATACGCAGGAACTGCAGCAATATAGATGATTACGAACAACAATCAAGAATACTCAAAGAAAGATTCATACAAAAGGGATATGACCATAGAGCTTTAGAAAAAGAAAGAAAAGAAGTTGGAAATAAAATAAGATCAACCCTGTTAGAAAACAAACACAAAAATGAGACCTCATATAATAATAATTTCCCTAAATTTGTGACCACATTTAATGTAGAACATCATACAATAAAAAAAATTATACAAAAGCACTGGCACATTATAAAGGAGGATGAATATCTAGGACCAATAATTCCAGCCAAGCCCACAGTTATCTTCAGAAAAGGACAAAATTTGAAACAAAAATTAGCTCCCTCACTCATAAAAGGCATAGCCCCCAAAAAACCTTTACAAATAAGTAACATGACAGGCTTCTTCACTTGCGGCAAATGCAAAGGTTGTAACTACACCAGAAGAACACACAAAACATTTGACTCCACAGTTACGGGAAAAAAAATTGAAATAAAAGAATTAATTACTTGCAAAAGTAAAAATGTGATATATTTGTTGCAATGTGGCTGCAAAATCCAGTATTTAGGACAAACGTCCAGATTTTTAAAAACAAAAATAATGGAACATCAAAATAAAATAGAAAAGAATCATGATGACCACGGAGTGCCGCTACCCTGCAACAATTGTGAACATTTCACAAAAGAATCCTTTCTATGGATAGGAATTGAGAAGGTTGAACTTCATTGGAGGGTGGTAATCTGGAAAAACAACTAGACCAACGAGAATTAAAATGGATACATACACTTAGAACATATGCCCAATGGGGTCTAAATAAGGACACAAAAATTGCTGCCTTTGTCTAAAAAACTCTTAACATATGAAATGGGGGCAAAATAAATGATAAATTCAAAAGGTGAAAACATGGGGCCTAAATAAATCAGTAAAAATTTTTGTTCTTTTTGATGTGAATACGAGTATAAGGACACAAAAAAAAAAAAAAAAAAAAAAAAAAAAGTTGTTTTTGTCTTAAAAACCTTCAACATATGAAAGGGGGGCAAAATAGATGATAATCTATAATGTGTTCCTAAGAAAAATTGGGGCCCGAATAAACCAGTAAAATTTGTGTAAAGTGAATACTGAAAAACATTAGTACATGAAAGGGGGGCAAAATAAACATGTATTTATACAGACAGTTCATGTTATATCATCACACTTAATGTTTATATATACACATATTGTACAAAATAATATAATTCTCACACTTAATTTCAAGAAATTATATGCAACACACAAAGTCGCTGAGTCAATATTTAACATTCAATAAGTATAGAAGTCTATTTATAATATGAATGTTTAATTATGAAAAGTATCTATTCCAACTTATAACAAACTTCTAAGTGGCAATTTATTCTACCTCCTCTAAATATTTGGATAAGCAGAATTCATATAAGAAACTTTGTATCTGTGAATAACACTTATGTCTTTTTATTTTGAGAAAATCAGAAACTGTTTTTCATTGGACGTTCGTTAACATGTGATACCCACTGACATATCAGACCTGAATGGGAACCTAAAATAGAGAACTACCTGAAAGGGAACTACAAAACATCACTATACCAGAAACTGAATTTCATTGGACAACCTATAACATGTGATCTTCACTGACATACCGGACCTGAAAGAGAACTTGAAACAGAAAACTACCTGAAAGGGAACTACAAAACCGGCAAAAATGATGATATCTACAGAAATTTTATATTTTAAAACAAACTTATAGTTTCTAATATAATTAATATTGTTTTTTATGTTTTTTTAGATGTTTATTTTAAATTTACAATTGAAATTTTGAATCGGGTGTAAACCTGCTCTCCTCCAATGGGGAAGCAGGTAACGTAACTGACATGTATTTAAAGGCCGCCTGTGCAGCGGAAAGGTATGCTTTGGTTTGTAAAGCACTTTTATTGCTCTTGAGAAAGACGGCTGGGACCGTTGAAACGCTTTTGCGTTGAGCCAAATAAAGACAAACTTTTTTACTGAATCTGTGATATTGTCTTTTCATATTGGGAAGGAGCCGGTAACCTGCAATATACACTGTGAGTAGATATTCACCTTTGTATGGTGTATTGTCTGATATTTCAGCACCACTATTTTGCACCTAGAGTTATACAACCGAGGAAGGAAAGGAAAGGAAGATACCAACGACTGATACAAGCTGAACCAGCGTCTCCAGCTAGCACATCTGATATATTCACACAGACCTTGGGAGAGACTGTGGGACGGCTGCGGTTCACCAGAAGGGGAAAGTATTAATACATATTATACACCTGTTTGCATGTGATTCAGATAGAGCATGCGATTTTAGGCAATTTTCTAATTTACTCCTGTTATATTTTTTCTTTGTTCTCTTGTTATCTTTATTTGAAATGCAAGAATGTAAGTTTAGATGCCGACCCATTTTTGGTGAACAACCTGTGTTGTTCTTGCTGATTGGTGGATACATTCATCCACCAATTAACAAGTGCTATCCAGGGTCCTGAACCAAACAAATAGCTTAGATGTCTTCTTTTTCAAATAAAGATAGCAAGAGAATGAAGAAAAATTGATAATCGGCATAACTTAGAAAGTTTCTTAAAATTGCATGCTCTATCTGAATCACAAAAGAAAAAAATTGGGTTCAGTGTCCCTTTAAGTGAAAAGACTTCCTAAAACCCAAATAAAAATGCATATCAATATTTAATAGAACAACCTAGTTGTTATCCTCTCTGTAAGTATAAGATACCTCCTGAGGCTATCTTCCTGCTTCTGTGTCCGAGAGTCACTTTTTTGTTCTTTACATTTATATTGATGGTTGGTGTTTTGTCCATCATTTAGCCCCGAATGGGGTGTGCATTCTCCTTAACGATGTTTAAAGTGTCTTCAAACATTTGTTTCCTTTTAAACATTTGAAATCTTTGCTAAAGTTACAAAGTAATCTCACAGAAAAAAAAATTAAAGGGACAGTCTAGTCAAAATTAAACTTTCATGATTCAGATAGGGCAAGCAATTTTAATAAACTTTCCACTTTACTTTTATCATCAACTTTGCTTTGTGCTCTTGGGATTATTTGTTGAAAGCTAAACCTAAATAGGCTCATATGCTTATTTCTAAACCCTTGAAGGCTGTCTATCTCAGTGCATTTTGACAGTTTTTCACAACTAGGCCACAGTGCTAGATTATGTTTACCATAAACAGTAGATAAGATTGTTCTCACTCACAGTAAAGTAAAAAGTATATTAATATAACCGTGTTGGTTATGCAAAACTGGGGAATGAAGGGATTATCTATCTTTTTAAACATTCAAAATTCTGGATTAAACTGTCCCTTTAAGTCACGGTTATTTAGCAGCACCTAGTGGCTTTCTAATAATAATAAAAAAAAAATACAGTTATTTACAATATATTTTTTTGAATTATTACTAAGCTAGAATACACTTGAAATATTTAATATGTATTCCTATAGAACAACACTCTCAATAATTAAACAATGGTAATGGCCCATTAATTAATCTTAAAGGAAGACTGAAAGGTCAAATTCCCTGTTTAACCCTTTGGGTACCATAGTGTCTAATTCATTGATCCAATACATTTCTCTTTGTTTCATAATTTTTTCACTTCTAGGGGGATGTACTTGATCAATTGTACTCCATCATAGCTGACTTATCAGATGCCCATGTCTAAAAAAAATTTCAAGCGTGTTTATCTCCCCACCTTATATTATTATATTATGTTGACTTAACCTTTCTCGGACCTTTCTCATCTTTTCCCCAATATGGGCACTTCATCTTATAAGTCACAAATGTTGATTCACTTGTAAGTGTTATATTTATGTCCACATCTAAGATGTGTAAATTCATCCCCTTAATGTTAATTAATAGAATGACAGATAATACATCCTAACCATGAATAACAGCCACATTTCATCCTTGTAATGTACCTTTGACTAACATAACTTTTGGAAACTACATCATATTTAACTAAATGGCCCCTCAAATGTTTCACTTTCCAGTAGGCCATAAGAGAATGTTGTTGAAATACCATAATCTTTTCATTACAGTTTATAAGGATAAACCAATGCTTTCTCAAGATTGTACCACTATATGGATTATACTGTTCAAAAAGTTTTGTCTCATCCCACCCACGTGTCAGGGTGCCAGGAATCAGACTGAGACGAGAAGTGCAAAAATAATCACACCTTTATTAATAGCAAAGAATAATAATAAGTCCACAAGTCAAATAACAAGTCAGGAGTCAAAACCAGAGCTGGTAGTCAGACGAGTCAAATCAGGAGCCAAAGCGAATAGTCAGATGAGCCGGAATCAGGAACAAGGAAAATAGCAGAGTCAGGAACAAGCCAGAGATCAGGAACCAGGAAGGACGTCAAGCAGCCAGTAAATACACAGGAGCTCTCACAAACAGGTCTGAGACAACGCAAACGCAAAGCATTCTGAACAGAGGCCCTTTAAATAATAAATGATGACATCACAATTCTGAGACTGCATCCTGTCTCACATGGAGGGCCATAAAAGGAAGTGCAGGAAATGAGCAGCATCCCCCACAATGTACCATAGTCAAGAAGAGAGGTGAATAAAATGGCTGCCAGCAGCACATGGCAAACAAAACAGGGAAAAACCCTGACAATACCCTCCCCTCAATAACCCCTCCCCCGCGGGAGGACAAAAGGCTTATTGGGGAAACGGTTATGGAAGGCACGGAGGGGGGCGGGAGCATGAACATCAGTGGAGGGAACCCAAGAACGCTCCACCGGACCATAGCCCCTCCAGTGAACCAAATACTGTACACGGCCCCTGGACATACGAGAGTCAATAATGCTGCTGACCTCATACTCCTCATGGTTCTCAACAAAGATAGAATGGGGACAAGGCAATACAGTGGTAAACCGATTACAAACCAATGGTTTCAAGAGGGAGACATGAAAAGAATTGGAGATGCACATAGCAGGAGGATGGTCAAGAGTGTAGGCCACAAGATTGATCTCGTTGGAGTATTCAAAAAGGACCAACATAACAGGGAGCCAATTTATTGGAAGGCACACAAAGGTTCAAGTTGCGGGAGGACAGCCAAACTCTCTCACCAACCTGGTAGGAAGGTGCGGGCAGACGACTACGATCAGCCTGGAACTTTTGGCGCTGCATAGAACGATGAAGGCAATCCTGAATCTGCACCCACACGGAACGGAGTTGCCGGAGATGCTCCTCCAAAGCCGGAATACCCTGAGACATGAATGAATCGGGCAACAAGGATGGTTGAAACCCATAATTTGCCATGAACGGGAATAACTTGGAGGAAGCATTAATAGCACTATTACGAGCAAACTCTGCCCAAGGTTACAGTTCAGACCAATTATTGTGGTGATCTGAGACATAGCAACAGAGGAAGTCCATGGAAAGATGTGTCCAAGGACGCTCACCATTAGCAATAGGTTGAAGAAGACCCACAGGAAGACGTTGAGGAGTCTTATTCTGTGCACAAACTGAGTAGGAGGCAACGTATGCAGCAACATCAGAACGAAGACCTGGCCACCAGAATTGTCAATTGACAGACCAAATCATTTGGTTCTTGCCTGGGTGACCTGTGGCTTTAGGATAGTGGTGAGTGTGCAAAAGTTTCGTTTGAAGTTTCTCAGGAACAAAACACTTACCACTAGGTGTCTCAGGAGGGGAATTGGTTTGTGCAGCTAGAATCTCCTCCCCCAAGGGAGAAGTCAAATTAGTACGTATGGTAGCCAAAATATGGTCAGTAGGTATAACAGGAGTATGTACAGACTCCTCCTTGGACAGAGGCGAAAATTGTCAAGAGAGGGCATCAGCCCTAACATTCTTACTACCAGGCAGGTAGGAGACCAATAATTTAAACCGAGACAAAAATAGCGCCCATCTGGCCTGTCAGGACGACAAACGTTTTGCTTCAGATTGATAAGTTAAATTCTTGTGGTCAGTAAGAATGAGCACTGGCATGCTAGTACCCTCGAGAAGATGCCTCCATTCATTGAGTGCCAAAATTATGGCCAGTAATTCCCTGTCGCCAATTTCATAATTGCACTCCACTGGAGACAATTTCACACGGATGCAAGGAACCGTCAGGCGTAGGATGTTGAGACAAGAGGGCACCTACTCCAGTCTCAGACGCATATACCTCAAGAAAGAAAGGCAGGACAGGGTTAGGATGAGCCAGAACTGGAGTCTTAAGACTATCAAAGGTCTTAATGGCAGTAGGTGACCATTGGAGTGGATCATTCTCTTTACGGGTCATATCTGTGATAGGTTTGACCAAGGAAGAAACGTTTTTAATAAACTTTCTATAGTAATTGGCGAACCTCAAAAAACATTAAATAGACCGAAGACCAACTGGGTGAGGCCACTGCAGAACTGCAGATAACTTGTCAGTATCCATGGAGAACCCTGCAACGGAGATCACTTAACATAGGAAGGTTTCTTGCGTCTGATGGAACTCACATTTCTCGAGTTTACAAAACAGGCCATTCTCACATAGTCTCTGAAGAACCTGTGTAACATCAGAACGATGAGCCTCAAGTGTGGGTGAGTGTTTGAGGATGTCGTCTAAGTACACCACAACACACTGTTGCAACATATATCATAGGAAATCATTAATACATTCCTTAAAAACAGCAGGAGCATTACATAGGCCAAAGGGCATTACAAGATACTCATAATGCCCGCTCCTGGTGTTAAATGCTGTTTTCCATTTGTGGCCTTCCTTAATCCTAACAAGATTGTACGCTCCTCTCCAATCAAGTTTAGTAAAGACCGTATCTCCTTTGAGGCAGTCAAAGAGTTCTGTAATGAGTGGAATAGGGTAATCATTCTTAATGGTAAGACGATTAAGACCCCTATAATCGATGCATGGTCTTAAATGGCCACCCTTTTTCTTCCCAAAGAAGAAGCCAGCCCCTGCAGGAGAGCAGGATTTGTGGATGATCCCCTGCAACAGAGCATCGGCAACATACTCCTCCATAGCACAATTCTCTGCAACAGACAGAGGGTAAACCCGGCCCCGAGGAGGAATGGCTCTGGGTTGCAGGTCTATGGCACAATCGTAAGACCGGTGAGGAGGTACCGGCACGCACCTTGTCAAAAACATCTAGGAACTCTCGGTACTCCTCTGGCAATTGAGATACCAAAGAAGTTCATAAGACTTTAACTGGTTTCCAAAGACAAGTGGAAATTCATTGCAGGGAGCATGATAAAATTTCGGACCTGCACCATTCGAGACTGGGATTGTGCTTTTGGAGCCAGGGATAACCCAGAACAACTGGAAAATACGGAGAGTTTATCATCTGGAGCTGGAGAGTTTCAAAATGGAGAGCCCCAAAAGCCATGGGCAATGGAGCAGTTTCGTTAGTATCGAGTGTGGGCTGAAGGGGCCTGCCATCAATAGCCTCAATAGCAAGCAGAACTGACCGAGGCAAAACAGGAATGGAGTGCTTTGATACAAAAGCACTGTCAATGAAATAGCCCGCAGCACTGGAGTCAACAAGAGCCTGAGTCACTATGGAGGAGTCCACCCAGGAAAGGACAACCATGACCAAAGTTTTTTCCTTAAGCGGTTCTGGGGATGAGGATAAACCACCCAAGGTCTGCCCCTGACAGGACCTTAGGTGTGAGCATTTTCCGTCCGTGTAGGACAATACTTCGAAAGGTGGCCCTGTAACCCACAATAGAGGCAGAGCCCCACCCTCCTCCTAAAGGCCCTCTCTGCCATGGAGAGACGCGTGAATTCTAACTGCATCGGCTCAGCAGTACCTGGTGACTCAGGACCAGGAAGCATGGGTGGGAACGAACACGTAGGAGGCAATGGAACAGGAGTCTTCCGCAAGCGCTCCTTGAAAGAGGGCCTCTCTCTGAGTCTGATGCCAATGAGATCCTATGGTAAATCTCTGGCAGCAACTTTGTCTTTAATCGCATGACAGAAGGCGGCAACAAGGGCTTCATTGTTCCAACCTACCTCTGCGGCAAGCGTACGGAACTCAATAGCATACTGAGCAACAGATCTTGTACCTTGCTGAATGGACATGAGTCGTTTAGCAGCAGAGGATGTAAGGAGTGTATCCCTTTAAGGAACTCAATTTGCAAAACCTCTTAATTTTGTATTTTTGTATCACTGTATATATATATATGAAACCCTTTATTGGGAGAAATGCTTCTTAATATAAAGTGAAGATTAATAGGTAACAAGTCCAAGTTTGAACTAGATTAAATATTTCCTGATATAAACTTGCAACAGCTGAATAAAAACCTATTATGTTGTTAGGCTACCTTGGCTGATTATTCCTTAACTAAGATTTGATAGAGTAGTTCTGTTAAAATATCAGAGTTTCATTCTGTTGTTCAGTATTTAAGTATAATTGGAAGATTAGATCTGAAATAGTTCTCAAGTACAAAGTATATACAGGGAGTGCAGAATTATTAGGCAAATGAGTATTTTGACCACATCATCCTCTTTATGCATGTTGTCTTACTCCAAGCTGTATAGGCTCGAAAGCCTACTACCAATTAAGCATATTTGGTGATGTGCATCTCTGTAATGAGAAGGGGTGTGGTCTAATGACATCAACACCCTATATCAGGTGTGCATAATTATTAGGCAACTTCCTTTCCTTTGGCAAAATGGGTCAAAAGAAGGACTTGACAGGCTCAGAAAAGTCAAAAATAGTGAGATATCTTGCAGAGGGATGCAGCACTCTTAAAATTGCAAAGCTTCTGAAGCGTGATCATCGAACAATCAAGCGTTTCATTCAAAATAGTCAACAGGGTCGCAAGAAGCGTGTGGAAAAACCAAGGCGCAAAATAACTGCCCATGAACTGAGAAAAGTCAAGCGTGCAGCTGCCAAGATGCCACTTGCCACCAGTTTGGCCATATTTCAGAGCTGCAACATCACTGGAGTGCCCAAAAGCACAAGGTGTGCAATACTCAGAGACATGGCCAAGGTAAGAAAGGCTGAAAGACGACCACCACTGAACAAGACACACAAGCTGAAACGTCAAGACTGGGCCAAGAAATATCTCAAGACTGATTTTTCTAAGGTTTTATGGACTGATGAAATGAGAGTGAGTCTTGATGGGCCAGATGGATGGGCCCGTGGCTGGATTGGTAAAGGGCAGAGAGCTCCAGTCCGACTCAGATGCCAGCAAGGTGGAGGTTGAGTACTGGTTTGGGCTGGTATCATCAAAGATGAGCTTGTGGGGCCTTTTCGGGTTGAGGATGGAGTCAAGCTCAACTCCCAGTCCTACTGCCAGTTTCTGGAAGACACCTTCTTCAAGCAGTGGTACAGGAAGAAGTCTGCATCCTTCAAGAAAAACATGATTTTCATGCAGGACAATGCTCCATCACACGCGTCCAAGTACTCCACACCGTGGCTGGCAAGAAAGGGTATAAAAGAAGAAAATCTAATGACATGGCCTCCTTGTTCACCTGATCTGAACCCCATTGAGAACCTGTGGTCCATCATCAAATGTGAGATTTACAAGGAGGGAAAACAGTACACCTCTCTGAACAGTGTCTGGGAGGCTGTGGTTGCTGCTGCACGCAATGTTGATGGTGAACAGATCAAAACACTGACAGAATCCATGGATGGCAGGCTTTTGAGTGTCCTTGCAAAGAAAGGTGGCTATATTGGTCACTGATTTGTTTTTGTTTTGTTTTTGAATGTCAGAAATGTATATTTGTGAATGTTGAGATGTTATATTGGTTTCACTGGTAAAAATAAATAATTGAAATGGGTATATATTTGTTTTTTGTTAAGTTGCCTAATAATTATGCACAGTAATAGTCACCTGCACACACAGATATCCCCCTAAAATAGCTATAACTAAAAACAAACTAAAAACTACTTCCAAAACTATTCAGCTTTGATATTAATGAGTTTTTTGGGTTCATTGAGAACATGGTTGTTGTTCAATAATAAAATTAATCCTCAAAAATACAACTTGCCTAATAATTCTGCACTCCCTGTATATATACACCATCCTTTGTGTGTATATATATATATATATATATATATATATATATATATATATATATATATATATATATATATACGAAAGTTACCTGGCTTCCTGTGGTGTTTGTATAGAGGAATCCTGTGTCTGCAGCGTATGGCAGTGTAAACAGATGAGCGGTAAGAAGGCAGCATCTGGCCGTGTGGACAGAGGAGCTGTGAGACTGCAGCGTCTGTCTGAGCAAGCGGAGGAGCTGTGAGCCTGTGAAGGGGAAGAGTTAGTCAGAGGGGAAGTGAAGGGGAAGAGTTAGTCAGAGGGGGAGTGAAGGGGAAGAGTTAGTCAGAGGGGGAGTGAAGGGGCAGAGTTAGTCAGAGGGGGAGGGAAGGGGCAGAGTTAGTCAGAGGGGAAGTGAAGGGAAAGAGTTAGTTAGAGGGGGAGTGAAGGGGAAGAGTTAGTCAGAGGGGAAGTGAAGGGGAAGAGTTAGTCAGAGGGGAAGTGAAGGGGCAGAGTTAGTATGAGGGGGAGTGAAGGGAAAGAATTAGTCAGAGGGTGAGTGAAGGGACAGAATAAGTCAGAGGGTGAGTGAAGGGGAAGAGTTAGTCAGAGGGGGAGTGAAGGGGAAGAGTTAGTCAGAGGGGGAATGAAGGGGAAGAGTTAGTCAGAGGGGGAGTGAAGGGGAAGAGTTAGTCAGAAGGGGAGTGAAGGGGAAGAATTAGTCAGAGGGGGAGTGAAGGGGAAGATTTAGTCAGAGGGGAGTGAAGGAGAAGAGTTAGTCAGAGGGGAAGTGAAGGTGAAGCGTTAGTCAGAGGGGAAGTGAAGGTGAAGAGTTAGTCAGAGGGGGAGTGAAGGGGTAGAGTTAGTCAGAGGGGGAGTGAAGGGGTAGAGTTAGTCAGAGGGGAAGTGAAAGGGAAGAGTTTTTCACCATAGTAGTAATCCTCAGATTTTTTGATGAGTGATGGATGAGGGGGATTTGGCTCCAACTTGGTATACTTCCTTAAATCAGTTAAAAACTGACTAGAAAGTCCAACGAACCGTTCTGTTGGAATAATGGGTGAAATGGTATTAAGGTTGTCTGGTTTTTCAGATATCCATGAGAGAGCATCTGCTTTGCCATTCTTATTTGCAGGTCTGTAGATAATATTGAAATTAAACCGGGTGAAATAAAGGCTCCAACAGACTTATCTTGCAGAAAGGGTTTTATTGTTTTGTAGATATTGGAGATTTTTATGGTCTTTATATACTTTAATAGGATATTTGGTGCCCTCAAGGAGATGTCTCCAGTGTTCAAATGATTGTTTTATGGCTAGATGTTCTTTTTCACCAAAAGGATAATTCCTTTCTGCTGGGGTCATCATTTTGGAGAGGTATGAAACTGGATAAATAGGGCTGTTGAGTGTTAACTGCTTTGAAAGAACTGCTCCTAATACGAAGTCTGAGGAGTCCACTTCTAGGATGTATGGTAAGTTGGGATCCGGAAACTTCAATATGGGAGCAGAAGTGAATTGGGTTTTTAATATTTCAAAGGCCGACAAGGCATCTGCGTTCCAATGATACGGAATAGAGGTGCTGGTTAAACGGGTAAGTGGTTTTGCGATTTTTAAGAATTCTTTTATAAATTTCCTGTAATAATTTGAAAATCCAAGAAATCGCTGCATTTCTTTTTTGGTTCTTGGTAAAGGCCAGTTTTCCACTGCGTCTACTTTTTCTTTCTGCATTTCGATTCCTTGAGGTGATATGTTATAGCCAAGGAATGATACTTGGTCTGTATGGAACAGACATTTCTCTGGCTTAGCATACAGTTTATGTTCTCTTAATCTTGTACTTTACGTACATGTTGGATGTGTTCCAACTTTTTTCTCGAGTAGATTAAAATGTCGTCCAGGTATACTACTAAACATATGTCAAGAAGGTCACGAAAAACGTCATTGATGAAATGTTGGAAAGTGGCCGGTGCATTGCACAATCCAAACGGCATGACTAAATATTCGTATAGCCCATATCTGGTTCTGAATGCTGTAAGCCATTCATGACCTTCCTTTATGCGTACTAGATTGTATGCTACTCTTAGATCTAATTTGGAGTAAAAGGTGGCTTCTGATAAGCGTTTTATTAACTCAGGTATTAACGGCAAGGGGTATCTGTTTTTATTGGTGCGTTTGTTGAGCTCTCGATAGTCTATAATTGCTCTTATTGTTGAATCCTTGTTGCGGACAAAAAAAATCCCTGCCCCAGCAGGGGAAGTTGATGCTCTGATGAATCCCTTTCTCAGGTAATCCTCAAGATATTGTTTTAAATGATCTAATTCCGGTATACTCAGTGGGTAGAGATGACCATAGGGGATGCTAGCACCTGGTCGTAAATCGATTGGACAGTTGTATGTGCGATGTGGAGGAAGGTTCTCTGCTTCACTTTTGCTGAACACGTCATAGTAATCCCTGTATTCTTGAGGTAAACCCTCAACCAGGGGGTCGGTCTTGAGGAAAAAAGGTTCTTGGTTACAATGTTTATTGCAGTATGTTGATGGAAAAGTGACCTGGAAAGGAGACCAATTTATGAGAGGATTGTGTTGCTGAAGCCATTTAATACCTAATATGATAGAAAATGTGGTGAAGGTAAGACATCAAATGATAACAATTCAGTGTGCCCTGAGAGAGAAAGGAGTAATGGTTCTGTGTTATGTGTTATAGGACCTGTGGTAATTGTGGACCCATCAATAACATGGACAAAAATGGGAGTCTTTTTGGGAATCAGAGGAATTTTATTTGAAATTACAATGTGGTAATCAATGAATTTCCCATAAGATCCGAAATCGATGATGCCTTCAAGCTTCAGTTGTTTTTGTTCCCACTGTAGAGAGACAGATAAGATACTATAGGATGAGTGATTATTAGTCTTTATAGAGGAATGTAAAAATGTTGACTTAATTCTTTTAGTTCTTTGTAGTAATGGGCAATCCCGTACTGTGTGCAGAGGGTTTGCGCAATACATGCACAAGCTCTTGACTCTCCTACGTAATCTCTCCTCTGGACTTAGAGGTCCTCTTAGTACTCCAATCTCCTTCGGTTCGGCAAGTTGTTTGGGGGGAGAAGGGGTTAGCAAAGTCTAGGGTTGACCCATAGATTTTGGGCGAACTTCAAAGGAGTACCGTTCAGCCCTTCTTTCCCGAAGTCTGCAATCTAATTGAACAGCGGATCTCATCATGGCTTCAAGAGTCTTGGGTAGCTCAAAGTGTGCCAATTCATCTTTGAGGTTATCAGCTAACCCTAGTCGAAATTGGTTTCGGAGTGATACTTGGTTCCATTGTGAGTCAGAGGCGTACATTTTGAAATCTGTGATGTATTCCTCCACTGGCCTCTTGCCTTGCTTCAAATTCCTCGTGGAGGCTTCTGCAGTTAACTGCACATCGATATCTTGGTAAAGTGCATTGATTGAAGAGAAGAAATCTTCTAACAATCCTAATAAAGGGTCATTATTTTCACACAGATTATCCGCCCACGTTCTGGGTTCCCCTCTGAGGAACAAAATGGTATTTAATACTTTTACTCTCTCAGTGGGGTATGTTCTGGGTCTGAGGTTGAATAATAGTTGACATGAGTTTTTAAACTGCCTGTATTGTTTCCTATTTCCTGAGAAATTTTCAGGTAAGGAGACTTGTGGTTCAGGAGAAGCGTCATGCTGTAAAGGTTTAACTGCAATAGGATCTCTTATAATGGTTCTAAAAGACTGGTTCTCAATCTGTATATCATATACAGCCTAAGCAAGCTGATCTACATTTTGAGATAGATTATAGATGATCTGAGGGAGGTCTGCTGGTTCCATGATATTTTTGCTTTTTTTTAGGCTTAGTAATTATGTAAGGAGTGTATCCCTTTCAGGAACTCAATTTGCAAAACCTCTAAATGTTGTATTTTTGTATGTATGTATTTTTGTATGTATATATATATATATGAAACCCTTTATTGGGAGAAAGGCTTCTTAATATAAAGTAAAGATTAATAGGTAACAAGTCCAGGTTTGAACTTGATTAGATATTTCCTGATATAAACTTGCAACAGCTGAATAAAAGCCTATTATGTTGTTAGGCTACCTTGGGTGATTATTCCTTAACTAAGATTTGATAGAGTAGTTCTGTTTAAATATCAGAGTTTCATTCTGTTGTTCAGTATTTAATTATAATTGGAAGATTAGATCTGAAATAGTTCTCAAGTACAAAGTATATATATATATATATATATATATATATATATATATATATATATATATATACGAAATTTACCTGGCTTCCTGTAGTGTTTGTATAGAGGAATGTCTGCAGCGTATGGCAGTGTAAACAGATGAGCGGTAAGAAGGCAGCATCTGGCCGTGTGGACAGAGGAGCTGTGAGACTGCAGCGTCTGTCTGAGCAAGCGGAGGAGCTGTGAGCCTGTGAAGGGGAAGAGTTAGTCAGAGGGGAAGTGAAGGGGAAGAGTTAGTCAGAGGGGGAGTGAAGAGGAAGAGTTAGTCAGAGGGGGAGTGAAGGGGCAGAGTTAGTCAGAGGGGGAGGGAAGGGGCAGAGTTAGTCAGAGGGGAAGTGAAGGGGAAGAGTTAGTTAGAGTGGGAGTGAAGGGGAAGAGTTAGTCAGAGGGGAAGTGAAGGGGAAGAGTTAGTCAGAGGGGAAGTGAAGGGGCAGAGTTAGTATGAGGGGGAGTGAAGGGAAAGAATTAGTCAGAGGGTGAGTGAAGGGACAGAATAAGTCAGGGGGGGAGTGAAGGGGAAGAGTTAGTCAGAGGGGGAGTGAAGGGGAAGAGTTAGTCAGAGGGGGAGTGAAGGGGAAGAGTTAGTCAGAGGGGGAGTGAAGGGGAAGAGTTAGTCAGAGGGGGAGTGAAGGGCAAGAGTTAGTCAGAGGGGAAGTGAAGGGGAAGAGTTAGTCAGAGGGGGAGTGAAGGGGAAGAGTTAGTCAGAGGGTATCAGGTTCCTTGGTTATTTGAATCACAACTGCAGAGTCTAAATAAATTATATTTGTTTCACAACTGAAGTACAGGCTATTATATCAGCATAGACTGTTTTATTCAGAGTGATTTTTATAAGTAATGGCAGTAAGTCTTTATATGGTTATATTATATCGTTATACCATATAAATATTTAGAGGCTGAAAATAAGTATTATTATTAATAACAACTTTTGACAATAATTGTGCTCAAACCCAAATGTGAGAGATAGTGTTCATTGTAATAATCACTGAGGCATGAGAGATGTGAGACACACAGACTGCAGCTGCTGACAGGGGCGTGACCTGCTGCGAGACACAGCACACAGAGTAAGGCTTGCAGCGTGGAAATCTGAACACAGACTAGTGATTGTAAATAGAGCTGTGAGACACGCTGAGTTGTAAGGAGCTGTATGGCACGCTGAGATGTATGAAGCTGTGTGACGTCACATAAAGTCCGTTACTGTCCGGTATGAGAATGTATTCAAAGGAAGTTCATAGAATTAAATAAAACATTCGTTGCAATCAAAGAAATTTCTGAGAGACAAAGTCAGTTTACAAAAGTTCAAAAAGGAAACATGAAATTTGTAATTAGCCGTTACCTAAGGCATCCAAGGTAAATTAGATTTGATACTAATACCGTAGTAGTAGTTGGTAGATTCCTCCTGTTGGAAATTAGATAGCAATTCCTGTAGAGATGAGGAGTTGAATAACTTAATACTTCTTGGAATAACAATCTTCAGGATGAATGAGACTAGTTGTTATTAGTCCCTTTGTGACCAAACTGCAGCTGGTATTTGTAAATCCAAATGTTAAAGTAGTAGAAGTAAAACTTCTTTTGATAAGTATATAGCTTATAAGAAAGAGAGCACTGGTTTCAGCAAACAATACTCAACAACTAAGCACTTGTTTGGGGCGGGGTGATGCCTTAAGTACAGGTGAGGAAGGTGAGTTGAGGCAAAAAGTAAAAGCAGGACTGGAATCCTTACAGATCCCCCCCCTCAAGAAAGCCGACCACGGGTTGGAATTTAGGTCTGTTTGGATATCTTCTATGAAAACGAGCAATAAGCTTTGGAGCATTAATGTGTGCATGAGGTTCCCAAGTATCATCCTCTGGGGCGAACCCTTTCCATCGGACCAGATACTGTAATTCCCCATTATAAAATCTTGAGTCCAAAAGATCATAAACTTCATAGACATCAGTGCCCAATTGAATAGGAGAAGGGGGTAGAAGAGGTACATCAGGTTTATCTCCCAAGTAGGGTTTCAATAATGATACATGGAAAGTTGGGTGGATGGGTAAAGAATCAGGTAGGTCAAGCCTGACGGCATTTTCATTGATGATGTGTAGAATTTTGAATGGGCCAAGGAACAACCCAGCCAATTTTTTACTTGGTAAGTGCATTTTAATGTTTTTGGAAGATAACCAAACATAGTCCCCTATAGAATATTTCGGAGAAGCTCTACGACGTAAATCATAAAATTTCTTCTGAGACGCCTGAGCTTGTTTGATGTTATCTCGTAAATGTAGGAAATTTTCAGCTATGTTTTGTGTTAGCACATCAACAGATGGTGAGTCATGAGTAGAAGTCGTTTGGATAGTGAATCTTGGATTAAAACCATAGTTGGCGAAAAAGGGAGAGTAATTTGTAGTGCTGTTAATGGTATTGTTATAGGCAAATTCAGCCATGGAGAGAAAGGAAGTCCATTTATTTTGATGATATGAGCAATAGCATCGTAGATATTGCTCAAGCCACTGATTGAGTCTCTCAGTTTGGCCATTAGTCTGAGGGTGGAAGGCTGTACTTAACCTTTGATCGATTTGGAGTGCTTTAGTGAGTGCTTTCCAGAAGCGTGAGGTGAATTGGGTTCCTCTATCAGTAGTTAAAATGGATGGTAACCCGTGGTATCGTACAATGTGGTTTAGAAATAAATATGCTGTTTCAATGGAAGTGGGTAACTTATGAAAAGGAATAAAATGTGCCATTTTAGTAAAATGATCGGTAACAACTAAAATGGTGGTTTGTCCAGAACTAGGTGGTAGATCAACTATAAAATCCATTCCCAAATGAGACCAAGGAGATTCCGGTACTTCCAAAGGAATTAAATAGCCATAGGGAGGTCTCCTTTCTGGTTTTGATACTGTACAGGTTGTACAATGTTGTATATATTCCTTTATACTGGTTTTCATCGATGGCCACCAGTAACTTCTGGAGATGAGCTCATGTGTACGTTTAATTCCTGGATGACCAATTAGTGGAGGGTCATGATGATCTTTGATTATTTTCTGTCTGAAACGTTCTGGAATATAAAGTTTAGAACCATGGAAGTAAAAACCATCCTGGAGGGTTAGGCTATCTAGTAGGGTTTGGTCTTCTGAAGAAAGATCAGATTGGTATTCCTTATCCTGTTGAGATAGGATAGCAAGGAATCGAGTAGGGGGAAGAATGCTAGTAGGAGAGTCTTCCTGTATAGGTCTTGGATCTCGTCGAGAGAGTGCATCTGCCTTCCCATTTTTTGAACCCGGCCTGTACATGATTTGGAAATTGAAACGACTAAAGTAGAGACTCCATCTCACTTGACGTCCAGATAAAGTTTTATTATTTTGTAGATATTCCAAATTCCGGTGATCAGTATAAATCACTATAGGTAGGGAGGTACCTTCAAGGAGATGTCTCCAGAATTCGAAGGCTCTTTTAATGGCTAGAAGTTCCTTGTCCCCAATGGAATAATTGATCTCTGCTGGAGTCATAATTTTTGAATAGAACCCAACTGGGTGTAGTGGTTCTGTAGGAGACTGTCTTTGGGAGAGGACAGCGCCAAGAGCATAATCTGAAGAATCCACCTCTAGGGTATATTGAAGGTTTGGATCAGGATATTTCAGAATGGGGGCAGATGAAAAGGAATTCTTTAGGAAGTTGAACGCATCATCCTGTTCTTTAGTCCACTGGAAAGAGCAATTAGCACTAGTTAATTTAGTCAGAGGTTTTGCAATTTTAGAAAAATTGCGAATGAACTTTCTGTAATAGTTACTGAAACCAAGAAACTTTTGTAGTTCTTTCCGTGTTGAAGGTGTGGGCCATGATTTTACTGCTTCCACTTTGTTATCTTGCATTTGAATCCCATTTGGGCTGATGGAGTAACCCAGGAACTCTATTTTGTTGGTGTGGAAAATACATTTTTCCAATTTGGCGTATAGCCGATGGACTTGGAGTCTTGCTAAAACCCAACTAACATGTTTGATATGTTCTTCTAGATTTGTGGAATAGATTAAAATGTCATCTAGGTAGACAACAACACATGTGTCAAGGAGATCATGGAAAATGTCATTAATAAAGAACTGGAAAGTTGCGGGTGCGTTAGTTAAGCCGAAAGGCATAACTAGATATTCAAACAACCCATACCTAGTTCTAAAAGCGGTAAGCCACTCATCCCCCTCACGGATACGCACTAAATTGTACGCCCCTCTCAAATCTAATTTAGTAAAAATCTGAGCATGCCTGAGTCTTTCTATGAGTTCAGGAATGAGGGGGAGAGGGTATCGTTTTTTTATGGTTATTTTGTTCAATTGTCTGAAGTCAATGATAGGCCGAAGAGATTGGTCTTTGTTCCGCACAAAGAACATTCCTGCACCAGCAGGAGAAACCGAAGGACGGATAAACCCTTTCTTTAGATTTTCATCTAGGTAAGTTTTTAGATGATCCAGTTCCGGTTGACAAAGTGGGTATAAATGTCCAATAGGTGGCGTGGTTCCAGGTTTCAGTTCAATAGGGCAGTCGTAGATTCTGTGTGGGGGAAGGGTATCTGCTTCCTTCTTACTGAAGACTTCAGAGAACTGCTTGTACATTTCTGGTATCAGAGTTTCTGATGTGGAGGATAAACTGTGAAAAAAAATTCTATGGCAAGTCTGTTGACAGAAATCAGAATTTAATTGAACTTTTAAGGATTTCCAATCAATATCAGGTTCGTGTAGCTGTAACCAAGCTAGCCCAAGTACTATTGGGAATAATGGAGAAGTGATTACATCAAAAGTGAGATGTTCATGATGTGTTTTTAATGTAGTGACAGAGAGCGGGATGGTGTGATGTGTAATTGGCCCTGATGATATCTCAGAGCCATCAACCACACGAAGGAAAATAGGAGACAACTTTTTTATCAATGGTATTTTATTTTTAGAAACCAGAGAACTGTCAATGTAGTTTCCTTGTGCTCTTGTATCCAAGATGGCTGGAATGGTCAGTTGTTTATTTGCCCACTGTAGAGAAAGAAGTAAAGAACAATGAAGAGGGTTGTTATGCTTTGACTGGAGAGAAAGATTGGTATGGTACTTACTCTTCTTGTTCTGTGGCAAAGATGGGCAATCCTTTAAAGTATGAGATGAGGATGCGCAATACATGCAGAGGCCTCTAGTCTTCCTTCTGATACGTTCTTCAGGAGTTAGAGGTCCTCTGAAAAAACTTATATCCATTGCTTCAGCACCAGTTGAACCAGTATGAGGACTGTTAGAAGTGGGATGGTTAAAAACCTTATCCTTCTTATGAACAATTTCAGGGTATTGACGTTCAAATCTTCTTTCACGTAATCTCCTATCAATTTGCCTGCTGAGCTTCATAAGGCCTTCCAATGTTTCAGGTAACTCAGTTCGGGCTAATTCATCTTTTACTGCGTCAGAGAGTCCAAGCCTGAACTGTTTTTTTAAAGCAATGGCGTTCCACTGAGAGTCAATAGAATATTGCTTGAATTCTGTTATGTAACATTCAACAGGTTTGTTACCTTGTTTTAAATTCCTCATCTTTTTCTCAGAAGTATACTGTAGGTTAGAATCATAGTATAATTCATCCATGATATCCAGAAAAGATGAAAAAGATGAAAGAACAGCATTATTTGTCTCAAAGAGAGTGTCTGCCCAAATGCGAGGTTCACCTCTTAAATAGCTTATCATTGTAAGGACTTTAACCCTATCATTTGGGTATGTTTTAGGTTTAAGGGTGAAATTAAGCAGACAAGCATTTTTGAATTGACGGTATAAATTCCTATCTCCATTGAAAAAATCTGGAGGTGCAATAAATGGTTCTGACAGATTGTCAGGAAGGCTCTGTTTAATAGAGACAGTGTCTTTTATTACTTTTCTTAAAGTTTCATTTTCTAATTGTAACTCTCTAAAGGCTTGACTAAGTTGGTCAACTCTTTGTGTTAAATTATAAACAATTTGAGGAAGCTCTGCTGGATCCATATTTTATGGCTTAGTTGTTATATCAGGTTCCTTGGTTATTTGAATCACAACTGCAGAGTCTAAATAAATTATATTTGTTTCACAACTGAAGTACAGGCTATTATATCAGCATAGACTGTTTTATTCAGAGTGATTTTTATAAGTAATGGCAGTAAGTCTTTATATGGTTATATTATATCGTTATACCATATAAATATTTAGAGGCTGAAAATAAGTATTATTATTAATAACAACTTTTGACAATAATTGTGCTCAAACCCAAATGTGAGAGATAGTGTTCATTGTAATAATCACTGAGGCATGAGAGATGTGAGACACACAGACTGCAGCTGCTGACAGGGGCGTGACCTGCTGCGAGACACAGCACACAGAGTAAGGCTTGCAGCGTGGAAATCTGAACACAGACTAGTGATTGTAAATAGAGCTGTGAGACACGCTGAGTTGTAAGGAGCTGTATGGCACGCTGAGATGTATGAAGCTGTGTGACGTCACATAAAGTCCGTTACTGTCCGGTATGAGAATGTATTCAAAGGAAGTTCATAGAATTAAATAAAACATTCGTTGCAATCAAAGAAATTTCTGAGAGACAAAGTCAGTTTACAAAAGTTCAAAAAGGAAACATGAAATTTGTAATTAGCCGTTACCTAAGGCATCCAAGGTAAATTAGATTTGATACTAATACCGTAGTAGTAGTTGGTAGATTCCTCCTGTTGGAAATTAGATAGCAATTCCTGTAGAGATGAGGAGTTGAATAACTTAATACTTCTTGGAATAACAATCTTCAGGATGAATGAGACTAGTTGTTATTAGTCCCTTTGTGACCAAACTGCAGCTGGTATTTGTAAATCCAAATGTTAAAGTAGTAGAAGTAAAACTTCTTTTGATAAGTATATAGCTTATAAGAAAGAGAGCACTGGTTTCAGCAAACAATACTCAACAACTAAGCACTTGTTTGGGGCGGGGTGATGCCTTAAGTACAGGTGAGGAAGGTGAGTTGAGGCAAAAAGTAAAAGCAGGACTGGAATCCTTACAGAGGGGAAGTGAAGGGGAAGAGTTAGTCAGAGGGGAAGTGAAGGGGCAGAGTTAGTCAGAGGGGGAGTGAAGGGAAATAATTAGTCAGAGGGTGAGTGAAGGGACAGAATAAGTTAGAGGGGAAGTGAAGGGGAAGAGTTAGTCAGAGGGGGAGTGAAGGGGAAGAGTTAGTCAGAGGGGCAGTGAAGGGGAAGAGTTAGTCAGAGGGGGAGTGAAGGGGAAGAGTTAGTCAGAGGGGGAGTGAAGGGGAAGAGTTAGTCAGAGGGGGAGTGAAGGGGAAGAGTTAGTCAGAGGGGGAGTGAAGGGGAAGAGTTAGTCAGAGGGGGAGTGAAGGGGAAGAGTTAGTCAGAAGGGGAGTGAAGGGGAAGAATTAGTCAGAGGGGGAGTGAAGGGGAAGAGTTGGTCAGAGGGGAGTGAAGGAGAAGAGTTAGTCAGAGGGGAAGTGAAGGGGAAGAGTTAGAGGGGGAGTGAAGGGGTAGAGTTAGTCAGAGGGGAAGTGAAAGGGAAGAGTTAGTCAGAGGGGGAATGAAGGGGAAGAGTTAGTCAGAGGGGGAGTGAAGGGGAAGAGTTAATCAGAGGGGAAGTGAAGGGGAAGAGTTAGTCAGAGGGGGAGTGAAGGGGAAGAGTTAGTCAGAGGGGAAGTGAAGGGGAAGAGTTAGTCAGAGGGGAAGTGAAGGGGCAGAGTTAGTCAGAGGGGGAGTGAAGGGAAAGAATTAGTCAGAGGGTGAGTGAAGGGACAGAATAAGTCAGAGGGGAAGTGAAGGGGAAGAGTTAGTCAGAGGGGGAGTGAAGGGGAAGAGTTAGTCAGAGGGGGAGTGAAGGGGAAGAGTTAGTCAGAGGGGGAGTGAAGGGGAAGAGTTAGTCAGAGGGGGAGTGAAGGGGAAGAGTTAGTCAGAGGGGGAGTGAAGGGGAAGAGTTAGTCAGAGGGGGAGTGAAGGGGAAGAGTTAGTCAGAGGGGAGGAACCAGAGGCTACCGTCAAACTTGTTTGTGGAAAAAATAAGACGGTTATTATATTCCACAATGACTTTAGATGTACCTTAAAGAAGTCCAGCAGAGGATTAGAGTTGCAGACTGAGGGGCATGAACGGTACTCGTATGAGTTTGTGAGTCCCGGATGGTGTATAATCCTCAGCCTTTGTAAATACAATGTATCTGAAATTCCCTGGATACTTGTTGTTACTCTAATGTTGAAGTAGGTTCTGTTGTAACAGATGATAGGAGCTTTATTCTCAGGTTATAAGAGTTTAAATATGAACAAATGTTTGGCTCAGGAAATCAGGAGCAGCATTGCTACTATCTGGAAAAATTGACTAAGCAATGAGCTAAAGGAAGAGGGTGGTTCTTAAAGGGAAACTCTCCAATCAGGATGGTTGTGTAAAATAAAGAAATTTAAAGGAGCAGTGTCAGAGTACCTGACAAAGGAGGAGCGAGCCGGAACATCAAATACCCTTCAAAAGGAGGCCACAAATTCAGGGAAATTTGAAATTGCAGGTTTATTAGTCTCCCACAAGGGATTAGCCCAGGCAAGAGCTGTGTCAGAGAGTAACGATGAGAAATCCCACCTTAGCTCTGTCAGAGGGAAACGCCTGAGGCAACATCTCAAAGTAAATGCCCACCTGGTTCAAAAACCCTCTGCACTGAATAGGACCGCCTCCATATCGCTGAGGTAGAGGTGCAGAACCGGACATGCTCCTGGTAGGCATAGTTGCAGCAGCGGAAACAGGAGCAGCCATAACTTGCGGGACACTTTGGTCCAAATGTGCAGTGCGAGTAAGCAGGGTTTGCAGGGCTAGTGCAAATTGATCCAAGCGGCGATCCTGTACATCCATCCTGGAAATGATGGCAGGTAAAGGTGGATAATTAGCACCATCAGGATCCATGGCCTTTGCGTAATGTCAGGGTGCCAGGAATCAGACTGAGACGAGAAGTGCAAAAATAATCACACCTTTATTAATAGCAAAAAATAATAATAAGTCCACAAGTCAAATAACAAGCCAGGAGTCAAAACTAGAGCTGGTAGTCAGATGAGCCGAGTCAGGAGCCAAAGCAAATAGATGAGCCGGAAGTCAGTAACAAGCCAGGGATCAGGAACCAGGAAGGACATCAGGCAGGTAATACACAGGAGCTCTCACAAACAGGTCTGAGACAACACAAAGGCAAAGCATACTGAACAGAGGCCCTTTAAATAATAAATGATGACATCACAATTCTGAGACTGCATCCTGTCTCACACGGATGATGCACACCAATCTGGTCATAAAAGGAAGTGCAGGAAATGAGCAGCATCCCCCACAATGCACCATAGTCAGGAAGAGAGGTGAGTAAAATGGCTGCCATGGCAAACAAAACAGGGAAAAACCCTGACACCATGCTCCTCAAGTTGTACTTGATCATTGACTATTCTCTTAATTTTTTTAACTGGTTCCATGGCAGAAACTTTATTAATTTTCTTTAATGAAAACTGTCATAGTATAAAAGTGTGTTACTATCTTTATCCTTTCTGTAAAAATAAAATGTAATGCATTATCTTTTTTATATGCCCTAGTATACAAACATATTCCTGATTCCTTTCTATGTGTTAAAAAAAATCCAAAGCAGCAGTGCATAATTCCATTAGAAAGATCAAAGGGGATATTATTTTACCCCACCATACGCCAAAAATACTATCAATATAGGGCCACCATGTGGCACTTCACAGTTGAAAGTTTATAATTTAATAAACAATTGCAGTATGCTTCACTTGTACAAACCAGTCATCTTGGAACAAAAATAGTACAATACTAGTTTTAATAATTCCTCTATACACATCACATTTCCTCAGAATAACTACAATAATAATTTCTGACTCATTAAAGTACACTTGGGACATTATTTCTACAATGGACATCAAATATTGTTTATAACATTCTTCCCAGCACTGTTGTAGAAGTTCACATGAATGGATTTCACTTGAAGGTTGCTTTCCTTTCACCCTTCTTACCAGTTCACCCCCAAGCAGCTTCACTATTTAAAGCCTATAATCTGTTCTTTTCTTCTATGGTAATTCTGACATGACCTAGAGTTAGGTTATTATCTTGCTGTAGAATGAACCCCTGACAGACTAGGGGCCCGATCCGATATGCAGCGTCGCCCGCAAAAGCTAGAAGTTACGCTCGTATATTTCTGCCTTCGCTCGTAGTTTTTTGGGCCATAGGCAGGTATACCAAACCAGCGCAGTTTGGTATCCAATATACAGCGTAAGGACTTACGTGGCGAAAATGCCCTGTAACTCTCTAAACTACCTGCCAAATAAAACCTAACACCTAACGCATGCGCAATGTCTATCTACCTGTCAACCGCGATCCCCCGCCACAATCCCTAATAAAGTGTTTAACCCCTAAACCGCCGCTCCTGGACCCCGCCACCACCTACAATAAAAGTAATAATAAATAATGTGATCCCCCTACACCGTCGCCAGCTACATTACATACCTCCTAATGTGAGCCCCTTACACCGCCGCCATCTACCTTACCTACCCACTAAAGTGAGCCCCTTACACCGCCGCCATCTACCTTACCTACCCACTAAAGTGAGCCCCTTACACCGCCGCCATCTACCTTACCTACCCACTAAAGTGAGCCCCTTACACCGCCGCCATCTACCTTACCTACCCCTAAAGTGAGCCCCTTACACCGCCGCCATCTACCTTACCTACCCACTAAAGTGAGCCCCTTACACCGCCGCCATCTACCTTACCTACCCCTAAAGTGAGCCCCTTACACTGCCGCCATCTACCTTACCTACCCCCTAAAGTGAGCTTCTTACAACACCACCATCTACCTTACCTACCCCCTAAAGTGAGCTCCTATCTCGCCGCCATCTATTTAAAAAATATTAACCCCTAATCTAATGCCACTACACCGCCGCCAGCTATATTAACTATATTAACCCTAATTATATTAGGGTTAATATAGTTAATATAGTTATTATATTATATATAGAGCAAGCAAAAAACCAGGCAGGACTACAAGGCACTTGCATGAAATCAAGGTAAATGCTTTATTGTAAATCCATAAAATCATCCATAACGAAGCCTGACAGCTCCACAACAAAGTGTCTTACGCTTTTCGGCTTTGGTTAGCCTTACTCATAGACATAACTATGACCTGGAACTGCCAGCTTAAATAGCTGGTGTTCAGGGTCATAGAATTAATGCAGCTGACAGTGTTTAGTTAACATCACTATACTTATTGCGGACATAGAGAGAAATTTTAATTATTACCCACCACTCTGTGAAGACAAGTTGAGTATGACAAGTTGAACATTTGAAGCAAGTGCAAAATAAATGTGTATATATATATACACCATTTTGACATTACCACTAACCTATATTGGCACATGAAAATACATCACTGGATGTGCTGAGTTGGCAACCTGGCCTAATATGGGTCTGGGCAAGTATTAGTATATAGTGGTCCAATATGATTACTTAGTGATGGGCATTGGCTGGAATAGAAATGTATACACATATTGTAATATTTACTTGTAAGTTTGCGATGAATAATCTAACTAGATGCTAACTACTGGGGGTAAATAAATACTTGCCAACATTGCAGTGTTTGGGACATACGGCAGAGCTGTGGACGGCAAAGCAAGACCAGGACGGTACATCATGGTAAGATTGATTCCATTGATTCCACTATAAAGGCTTGCTTAACTTGGTGCCAAGAGGCTGTTTTAAATCATTTCCCTACTGCATATTTTTACATATGATATTCCGCTTATACCGCATGTTTAACTTATGATATTCACCCGGTTGTGTAGACAGTCTTAACTTTGTTGCTAATTACAGTCATAGTTACACATTAGCAGCATTTCTTTACTATACCCGTGCCTAGCAGCCCTCTATTAGGAGACTTTTCTTGGAATTATATTATATATATTAACTATATTAACCCTAATTATATTAGGGTTAATATAGTTAATATCGTTATTATATTATATATATATTAAGTATAATAACCCTATCTAACTCTAACATCCCTAACTAAATTCTTATTAAAATAAATCTAATTAATATTAATATTATTAATTAAAATATTCCTATTTAAATCTAAAAACTTACCTATAAAATAAACCCTAAGAAAGCTACAATGTAATTAATAATTACATTGTAGATATTTTAGGGTTTATATTTATTTTACGGGTAACTTGGTATTTATTTTAACTAGGTACAATAGCTATTAAATAGTTAATAACTATTTAATAGCTACCTAGTAAAAATAATTACCAATTTACCTGTAAAATAAATCCTAACCTAAGTTACAAATACACCTACACTATCAATAAATTAAATAAACTACAAATATCTAAACTAAAATACAATTAAATATACTAAACTAAATTACAAAAAAACCCCCACTAAATTACAAAAAATAAAAAAAGATTACAAGATTTTTAAGCTAATTACACCTATTCTAAGCCCCCTAATAAAATAATAAAGCCCCCCAAAATAAAAAAAATTCCCTACCCTATTCTAAATTTAAAAAGTTAACAGCTCTTTTACCTTACCAGCCCTTAAAAGGGCCTTTTGCAGGGCATGCCCCAAAGAAAACAGCTCTTTGGCCTGTAAAAAAACACACAATACCACCCCCCAACATTACAACCCACCACCCACATACCCCTATTCTAAACCTACCCAAACCCCCCTTAAAAAAACCTAACACTACGCCCCTGAAGATCTCCCTACCTTGTATTCACCCAGCCGGGCAGAAATCTTCATCCGATTCGGGCGATGTCTTCAATAAAGCGGCAGAGAAGTCTTCTTCCATCCGGCAATGTCTTCAATCAAGCCGCTAAGAAGTCTTCTTCCATCCGGGCGATGTCTTCAAGCAAGCGGCAGAGAAGTCTTCTTCCAACCAGGATTCTATCAGCCAATCGGAATTAAGGTAGAAAATCTGATTGGCTGATTGAATCAGCCAATCAGATTTAAGTTCAAGCCGATTGGCTGATTGGTTTTTGCGTGGCATTGCCCCAAAGTAAACAGCTCTATTGCCAGCCCTTAAAAGGGCTTTTTGCGGGCCATTGCCCTAAAGTAACCAGCTCTTTTACCAGCCCTTAAAAGGGCTTTTTTTGCCTCTAATCTAAATCCCCCTACACTACCGCCACCTATAATAAATGTATTACCCCCTAATCTAATCCCCCTACCCCGCCGCCACCTATATTAAAATTATTAACCCCTAATCTAATCTCTCTACACCGCCGCCACCTATATTAACTATATTAACCCTAATTATATTAGGGTTAATATAGTTAATATAGTTATTATATTATATATATATATATTAACTATATTAACCCTATCTAACTCTAACACCCCTAACTTAATTATTAAAATAAATCTATATAATATTAATAATATTAACTAAATTATTCCTATTTAAAACTAAATACTTACCTATAAAATAAACCCTAAGATAGCTACAATATAATTAATAATTACATTGTAGCTATTTTAGGGTTTATATTTATTTTACAGGTAACAGTATTTATTTTAACTAGATACAATAGCTATTAAATAGTTAATAACTATTTAATAGCTACCTAGTTAAAATAATTACCAATTTACCTGTAAAATAAATCCTAACCTAAGTTACAAATACACCTACACTATCAATAAATTAAATAAACTACAAATATCTAAACTAAAATACAATTAAATAAACTAAACTAAACTAAATTACAATTAAATAAACTAAACTAAATTACAATAAAAACAAACACTAAATTACAAAAAATAAAAAAAAATTACAAGAATTTTAAGCTACTTACACCTAATCTAAGCCCCCTAATAAAATAATAAAGCCCATCCCGGCGATGTCTTCATCCAAGCGGCAAAGAAGAGGTCTTCCGTGTTTTAAGCTGCTGTGCCAGCATTATTGTCTTTGGGCTTGCGCCCAAAGTGGAGTGTATATTTGCAATGCCTGTTTCATAACGTTCTCGCTTTCTCCCTATAGGATCAGGTGTATAACAGCATTCATAGTGGCCCTGCGCATCAATTCTACTGTAAAGGTTTGACCCTTTTTGCCACTACATAATAGGTATTAGCAACTGTAAAATGTGATGTGTCAACCTTTACTGCATTTCTAACCATTTATCGTTTGCAGGCATTTGCTATAGCAGTTATTTGAGTTGCAAGTTAGACGAGTGTGTACCAATTAATGCAAATTTGTACAAGTTAACCTACTGTGCTCTATGCTTCAGGCCCTATCCTTATAGTGTGGGATTAGAGGCCTTTTTGACCTGGTACTAGAAATTGTGGGCTATTGACTTAATTTAGTAATTAATACACCTGTTCTAGATCTGATTACAATTTTTGGGTTGTCCCTAAGAAAATTTATCATAACAACCTTGTCTTGCCTAACTTGCTGCAGTTTATCTTAGGGGATCTAGATATATGTCCTCTGGTTATAAAGGGTGTTGAACTGATTTTTGTTAAGTTTGCATATCTAACATTAACCTTATTTCCAGGTTCTAGGTGTGCCCTCTCCTCCCTTTCCCGCCAGGTGACTACTGGCGGGTCATATCCCCTTCCCCTTTCCCCATCTCGTCCTATGGTGACAACTTCCCTAGGAGAGGGTCGCATATTAACATAAAGGTACAGAAGCATACCCCCTAGGGGGGCTCAACCCCCAGTATAGTGGTAGACAAAACTAATACCTCCAGACCCTCTGCAGACCCGGGGATCCCTCCCCTTGAGGGAGACTACATGCCTGCTATACATTGATTTGTGCACCCTAAGTTAGTCAGACACCATTATGTCGGTTTAAAAAGGGCCCTGGAAGCCCCCCCCCCCCCTCCTCACATAATACAGATAGACAACATCTATATACCAGTTATAGCAGTGACCAGTTTGGCAAGGAAAGACCTAGCGAATATGTCGCAGCAAGCGAAGAAGAAACTGAAAGGCAACCTTGGCCCTAAGAAGACTGTGATGGATCACTTCCATCCGAGGGGACAAAGAGATTCAGTCAGATCCGAAGATGAGTTATCTAATACCTCAGATATGCCGGAGGACCATCCCGAGAGTAGACTCTCCACTTCAAATACCCCAGGTAGATTTAAGGGAGACACTCTACCTTTACCACTTGATTCCATCCAGCGCATGTTCGAGACCCAAAATCAGACCCTCAGCAGACGGTTTGACAAGTTGGAAAGAACATTTGAGGATCTGAGACGAGATATCTCCTCTATCAGTGAAAGAACTGATACTATTGAAAGGAAACAGGAAGATCTCATGGTGGACCATACTAATTGGGTGGGCCAAACGCAAAGCCTGATGGATCAAGTATCTTCATTGGAGGCGAAGGTGGCGGATCTAGAGGATAGATCTAGGCGAAATAATGTGAGACTCAGAGGAATCCCAGAGTCGGTTCTCCCGCAAGACTTAGAAGATTATGCACATCGTCTTTTCCAGTCAATCCTCGGTCCAGCTGCGGGAGACATGCATAGAATAGATCGCATCCATCGTACGGCGAGACCTAGAAATCTTCCTCCTGGCAAACCCAGAGACACTATAGCTAGCTATTACATTACTACTCATACAAAGATAAATTGATGAGAGCAATGCTGCGCTCCCCCCAGCTTAATGGACAATTCAGAGAGGTCACGCTGTTTCCAGATCTCTCCTCCTACACATTGGCTCAAAGGAGAAGTTTCGCAGAGGTCACCAGAGTCTTGAGAAGTAACCAAGTTCGATACAGATGGGGCTTTCCAACCAAACTAATAGCTACCAAAGATGGAACTCAGCATATCATATTGACTCCCCAACAGGGGCAGGAGCTCCTCAGGACATGGCAATTGCCAAGGCAGGCTGGGTCACCGTCAGCCTCCCCGGGGAGACCCCCCATAGAACGTAACCTACCAGCACGTCCACGCAGAAGGAGTCCGGAGCTGAGAGTACATGCCCAAGAATGGAATCCTGGTAGCCCATAGTCTTGAGACTAATTCTGTGCCTGTTAGGGTCTGCATCGGTCTGGCTAGGTTGTGTCCACTTAGAAGTGCACTAGTGGGTCTCAACTATGTCGTGAAAACTAGTAAAAGTATAAGTTTTGAATGCCACTAGTCTCAGTGAATGTCTATATGTTTCTTAGAAATTGCTGTTTAATGTCAAAGTGGATTTAAATTTTACTGTTGTTGAAGGCCTATCAGGCCTATGTTAAGTCACTGCTGTCTTTATGCACGGTTATAAATTTGTTGATGTTGTCTTAATTTTATATGTTTCTATAGATACAGGTTTTGGGGGGGGGGGCTATGGGTCTGTTGTTGGCTCCGCCCCCTCCATTTTTTTCTTGTTTCTTTTTTTCTTTTCTTTTCACTTTTCATTTCTCATTTTTCATTTTTCATCTTTCATCCTTCATCCTTCACCCCTCAACTACCACTTTTCATATTCCATCTCTCATCCTCTATCTCTCACCCTCCACCTTCCATTCCGCACCTATTACCTTCTTCTTCCATATCTCGCCCCCCACCTTTCACCCTACATCCCCCAACCCTCACCCTCCACTTTCCACCCTTCATTCTCTGTTTTGAACTGTGCACTGCACACCTACCGGCTCAATACAATCTTCTTTCCCCTTTGCCTCTCTACTTAGGCCCCCTCCATCTTCCAACTTTTGTCCTCTATCCTTCCACCACATAGTTCCCATCTTACCCCTCCATCTCATAACTCCCTTCTCCCGCTCCCTTCCCATCGTGCCCCATACTAGTTTCTTTGCCTCTTCCATCCCATCTCGACTATCCCATCCCGTCGTGCTTCTCACTCACTCCTTCTGCCCACTCCTGTTTCCTGTCCCACGGCCCATCCCTCCCCACTTCCCCTCCCCCCCCCTGCCCTACCAACACTACCTCACTCCATCTATCCCTGTCCCTATCCTCTCCACCCCAACGCTCCACCCCTCTACATATCACAGTATTTTACATCACTGCTCCCCAACCCGTGAAACATAGGATTCATATGCGGATAGGGGACACTTGGCCCCCCGCATACACCTGGCGGAGTAGAGGACTCTCTGCCAATTCGGGGAGGCGGGGCATCTGGGGAGGTTGGATCAGCATTACGAAAACTCTTATTCTATAACTCTCATCCCTCCCTCTCTCCCCAACCTCCCTCCCCCCCCCCCCTTTTTTTTTTTTTTTTTTTTTTTTCCTTTTCTCTTTTTTCCCTTTCCTCTTTCTCTTCTTTCACCTAAGGGCCCCCCTCATAGCTACGAGACATGAAACTATGCACTTTAAACACCAGAGGCCTGAACTCTCCGACTAAACGGAGCTTGCTCACTAAATTTCTGAAAAAACACCATATTGACATAGCTCTCCTCCAAGAGACCCACTGGACGGAAGATATAGCCGCCAGATTCAAATCAATACACTACCCAATTTGTATTACATCCACATTTCACAAGAAGGCAAGGGGTGTGACGATACTGATAGGGGATCAAGTAGCGTACGAGCCTATATACACTGAATGCGATGCTGCAGGGAGGTACGTAATTTGTGTATGCCGGCTTGATTGTATTCTGTATACATTGGTGGCTATATATGTACCCAACACCAATCAAGCTAGCTTCCTTAAGAATCTCCTCTGGAAATTAGATAAAGTGAAACAAGGCCACACCCTACTAGCTGGAGATTTCAACATGATTTGGGATCCAGAGAAAGATAGAAGGGGGAACACTAAACTGTCAGGAGATAGGAATAGAGACTATACCTCTCAAAAATTTAGGGAACTGTCTGCCCAATATGATCTCCATGATGTCTGGAGGGCTCTCCACCCTGACTCCTGTGATCATACCTTCTACTCGGCTCCCCACTCATCCTTCTCCAGATTAGACTACTTCTTCTGTGACCCTTGGGCACTGAGGAGGGTACAAAGATCTGTTATAATGCCATGCACATGGTCTGATCATGATGCGGTGGTGGTTGCCTTAGAGGCAGGAGGTGCCCGAGAGGGGCCCAGGAGATGGCGCATGCCTGATCATTTATTCCAAGATACTTCCATGCCCGAATGGACCAGAGAAACCACAGAATTTCTAAGGGTCAACAACACAGGGGAGACTTCAGTCCCCATAGTCTGGTTGGCACTAAAAGCCTACATGAGGGGGCTCCTTATAAAAAAGGAATCACAGCAGAGAAAACGGAGAAATGAGTCCCTGGCACAGTTATACTGCAAGCTGGGAGCACTTAGGAAGAGAGCTGAGAACAGGGCCTCCCCTCTGGATGTCACTAAGTGGCAAGAAATCAAGGCACAAATCCAAAAATTGGAGCTTGAGCAAACGCAAAGAACGCTCAGATATCTGAAAATGAAATTCTACCATAGTGGAAACAAGGCCGACCGCATGCTCGCGAATAAACTTCGCCAAAAAACAATGGCGAACAGAATCTCCTATATCCAGACGGAGGAGGGGAGGTGTTATTCGCCGAGAGCCATAGGCGAAGCATTTGTGGAGTATTATAGCAAGCTCTACCAGATATCCTCTTCGGAGGGGAGGCCAAGCCTCCCTAGAGACGATATAGTGAACTTTCTGCATACCCTCAACCTGCCCAAGGTCCCGAAGGAAGCTGAGGAATCGTTGTCAGCTCTTATTACTGTTTCTGAGGTGACCCAGGCTATAAAGGGGCTGAAACTACACAAGGCCCCGGGTCCAGACGGATTTTCATCTATCTTCTACAAGAAACTCTCGGGGGAGGTTAGTCCCATCCTGATGTCTGTCTTTAATACAGCCTTCCAGACTGGGTGTTTTCCCAGAGAATACTTGGAAGCAGAAATTGTGACCATCCCAAAACCGGATAAAGATCCGAGCAGATGTGCAAGTTATAGACCTATATCCTTAATAAATGTGGATATAAAACTTTACTCGAAAATCCTGGCCAATAGACTAGCCAAAATACTCCCCTCCCTGATCCATCTGGACCAGGTGGGGTTTGTCCGGGGCCATCAGGGTTCGGACAATACGCGCCGCCTTCTGGACATTTTTGCTGAATCCAAGTCTCTGGGGCTCCCACTTGTTGCCCCGTCGTTGGACGCAGAAAAGGCCTTCGACAGGGTGCGGTGGGAGTATATGGAGGAAGTGTTGAGGGCCTTTGGACTTCTGGTCCGTCTAATTAGTGCGGTCATGGCACTGTACTCGGGCCCTTCAGCCAGAATCCGAGGAAAGGGGTTCTGCTCCGATCCCTTTGAGATCAGAAATGGGACTAGGCAGGGGTGCCCGTTGTCCCCACTGCTCTTTGTGCTGTCTATTGAGCCTCTGGCGGCCATGATTAGAAAAAATGCTGGAATTCAGGGAATGTTGATTCATGATACTATGCAGAAACTCGCACTTTTTGCAGATGACCTCACCCTGTTCATCACGGAACCTGAGACCTCATTGCCGGTAGTCTTCGAATGTTTACGGACATTTGGTACGATATCATATTATAAGCTCAACTTTACTAAGACAGAGGCGTTGGTAATAAACCTGCCTTCAGAGCAACTTAAGGGGCTCAAGGAGACTTACCCATTTGCTTGGTCCACAACTGAATTGAAGCATTTGGGGGTTATCCTTTCCCTGGACCCGAAGATAGTAATTCGGGCAAATTACGACCCTCTACTAAAAGAATTTGATTCTCTTACTGCGAAATGGGTTAAATATGAGATATCATGGATTGGGAGAATACAGTCGGTAAAGATGTCCCTTCTCCCCAAGGTCACATACCTCTTTAAGTGTATACCATTGGCTGTCCCGCAATATATTCTTAGTCGTTTCCAGACGATCATAAACAGGTTTATCTGGCAGGGTAAACCCTCGAGGATAGCCATGCAACAATTACAACGGCCTGTTCTACATGGAGGGTTGGCAGCACCCAGCATAGGCAAGTATTATAAGGCGGCTATGCTCTCCCACGTGACTGCGTGGGGGGCCCCAGCTGAAGACACCAGGTGGGGACAGCTTGAGCAAGCTGTGCTCCCCTCAGGTCTGTTGCTAGAAGACCTTATATGAGTCCCTCAACATGCAGATACACTCTTGGGGGTTGAGAATCCTGTCATTAAAGCAGGCATTAAAATATGGAGAGAACTTCGTGGCTTGACCGGAGTGGCTCCACACCCATCCCCAATTCATTCAATCAGGGCTCTGCTATCCTGCCTGCCGGAATCCCATGCGCAGCTGTGGTCTGGCTGGGGTATCAGGCATGTAAGAGATCTCTATACACCCCGAGGGTTGGCGATCCAAGCTTCGGACTTGTCGGACATAGATATTCCCAAAAAGTTTCACTTTGAGTATTTCAGGCTTATATCATTATTGATATCCTGGAAGTTCCAAAAGGAGAAACCCAGAGAATTGACACAATGGGAAAAAAGATGGCTAGTGGGCAAGCCCCTACGCAAGGCGTTGACAATACACTATCAACTCCTATTAGATTCCGAAAGATTTACTAAAACCTTCCGCATCGTGGAATGGGAGAGGGATATGAGGAAGGAGCACGAGGAGTTGGAGTGGCAACAGGCAGTTCAATATACTAGAGCAGCAATCCACTGTGTCTCATTATATGAGCTTTACATAAAACTAGTCCTACGCTGGCATAGAGTACCAGTCAGCCTCAATAAGATGTTCCCACAGACTTCGGACAGATGCTGGAGGGGGTGTGGCCAAAGGGGTTCTCACTACCATATCTGGTGGAGCTGTGCGGGAGTCAAGGCAATCTGGGATCAAATAGAGGTAATGTTAGATCAATTGGGGTTACTACACAGACTGACACCTGATACTGCCCTGTTCCATTTGGGACTAGGAAAACTGGCCCAACCTGAGAAAATGCTTTGTATCACTATACTCTTAGCTACGAAACTAGCAATCGCAAGATGCTGGTTGGGAAAAACACAGGTCACACTTTACATGATATGGGATATCATCGAATATATCCGTTCTATGGAGGAATTCTCTTTGAGATCCATGGGCAGAGCTGGCTTACACGGGCAAGTTTGGGCACTCTGGGAAGTAGGAGTCAACAAATAGAAAGACATTTAAAATACAATGGCCTCGGGAGTGGAGACCAAAGGAACAGTGTAGAAGATAACCACCCGCTGCTGGGACTTGGGTCCCCCTCCCCCCCCCCTTTTTTTTTTTTTTTCTCTTCTTCCCCTTCGCTTCCTCTTTCCCCTCTCTCCCCCTTCCTTACTCTCTTACTCCTCTCTACACACCCGGACGCCCTGCCGCCCGGTTACATTCTCAACCTTTTACTGTTGAACAAGGTATAGCCTGTCTGGGTCTAGTTAACTTGGTATTCCATATACACTTTATCTTATATTAGTTAAATCTAGAAGAGGGGCCATGCCCCAGGCAAGGCATGTATGAACCTTCAGTTACTGTTTTTCTTGGTCTATGTTTTCCTAGCTAAAACTATGATCTCTGAATTGAGCATTGACAGGGATAAGCCTTCAGGTACTAACCGCCTCTGTGAGATTATAGGCTTACAGTAGAGAACTCAGATGCATGTACTATCCGTTGTCTGTGAATATGTAGTTATGTAAAAAGAGGTATCACTCATGGCTAAGGAGCGTCCTCTTTGGATAGCTCTCAAGAACTTTTCATAATTCTAATGACATGTCTGTTTTATTGTTCACTTATGTTTGCTTTCTTGATGTGTGTCATATGGACATGTTGCCATGATTCCCTTATGTAAATGTACTGTTTTATCTATGACTTTACCTCAATAAAAAGTATTCTTTAAAAAAAAAAAAAAAAAAGAAGAGGTCTTCCATTCTGGCGATGTCTTCATCCAAGCGGCAAAGAAGAGGTCTTCCATCCCGGCGATGTCTTAATCCAAGCGGCAAAGAAGAGGTCCTCCATCGGGGCGAAGTCTTCCTCCAAGCGGCATCTTCAATCTTCTTTCTTCCGGCTTCTTCCGACCTCCTACGCGGAACATCCAGCTAGCCCGACGACTGAACGACGAATGAAGTTTCCTTTAAATGATTGGCTGATCGGAACAGCCAATAGAATGCAAGCTCAATCTGATTGGCTGATTGGATCAGCCAATCGGATTGAACTTGAATCTGATTGTCTGATTGAATCAGCCAATCAGATTTTCTTACCTTAATTCCGATTGGCTGATAGAATCCTATCAGCCAATCGGAATTCGAGGGACACCATCTTGGATGATGTCATTTAAAGGAAACTTCATTCGTCGTTCAGTCATCGGGCCAGCTGGATGTTCCGCGTCGGAGGTCGGAAGAAGCCGGAAGAAAGAAGTTTGAAGATGCCGCTTGGAGGAAGACTTCGCCCCAATGGTGGACCTCTTCTTTGCCGCTTGGATGAAGACATCGCCGGGATGGAGGACCACATCTGGATGAAGAGTTCGGCCCGGCTGGGTGAAGACGACTCAAGGTAGGGAGATCTTCTGGGGGTTAGTGTTAGTTTTTTTTTAAGGGGGGGTTAGGTGGGTTTAGAGTAGGGGTATGTGGGTGGTGGGTTGTAATGTTGGGGGGTGGTATTGTGTTTTTTTTACAGGCAAAAGAGCTGATTACTTTGGGGAAAATCCCAGCAAAAAGCCCTTTTAAGGGCTGGTAAAAGAGCTGGTTACTTTTTAATTTAGAATAGGGTAGGGCATTTTTTTATTTTGGGGGCTTTATTATTTTATTAGGGGGCTTAGATTAGGTGTAAGTAGCTTAAAATTCTTGTAATATTTTTTTATTTTTTGTAATTTAGTGTTTGGGTTTTTTGTAATTTAGTTTAGTGTATTTAATTGCATTTTAGTTTAGATATTTGTAGTTTATTTAATTTATTGATAGTGCAGGTGTATTTGTAACTTGTAAGGTTAGGATTTGTTTTACAGGTACATTTTAAATTATTTTAACTAGGTAGCTATTAAATAGTTATTAACTATTTAATAGCTATTATACCTAGTTAAAATAAATACCAAGTTACCTGTAAAATAAATATAAACCCTAAAATAGCTACAATGTAATTATTAATTTATATTGTAGCTATCTTAGGGTTTATTTTATAGGTAAGTATTTCATTTTAAATAGGAATAATTTAGTTAATATTATTAATATTATATAGATTTATTTTAATAATAATTAAGTTAGGGGTGTTAGAGTTAGATAGGGTTAATATAGTTAATATATATATAATATAATAACTAGATTAGGGGTTAATAATTTTAATATAGGTGGCGGCGGTGTAGGGGGATTAGATATAATACATTTATTATAGGTGGCGGCGGTGTTTTTTTTTTTTTAGGGGGATTTAAATTAGAGGCAAAAAAGCTGATTACTTTGTGACAATGCCCTGCAAAAAGCCCTTTTAAGGGCTGGTAATAGAGCTGGTTACTTTATGGCAATGGCCTGCAAAAAGCCCTTTTAAGGGCTGGCAATAGAGCTGTTTACTTTGGGGCAATGCCATGCAAAAAAACCTTTTCAGGGCTATTTGTAGGGTTAGACTTAGGTTTAGTGGTGGGGAAATTTTAGTATTTTAGGGGTTAATTAATTTAATATAGGTGGCGGTGGTATAGGGGGATTAGATTAGGGGTTAATAATTTAATATAGGTGGCGGCGGTATAGGGGGATTAGATTAGGGGGTAATTAATTTAATATAGGTGGCGGCGGTGTAAGGGGGATTAGATTAGGGGGTTAATAATTTTAATATCGGTGGCGGTGGTGTAAGGGGGTCAGATTAGGGGTTAATATAGTTTAAATAGGTGGCGGCGTGGGTAGGGGGCTCACATTAGGGGGTAATATAGTTAAAATAGGTAGCGGCAGGGTAGGGGGCTCACATTAGGGGGTAATATAGTTAAGATAGGTAGCGGCGGTGTAGGGGGCTCACATTATTGGGTAATATAGATAATTTAGCTAGCGGCGGTTTAGGGGTTAATACATTTATTGTTAGGAGTGAGAGGGGGGATTGTGGATAGAAGGGTATACATGTCGGGCTATGTTTGGGAGGCGTGTTAGACAGTACGGATGATTTAATAACTTAGTCAGTGTTACGGTTACCCTTAGTCTCGCTGAGAGATGGACCGCTTAGTAGCCTGGATCCCTATTGCTAAAGAGGGGAGAAGCTGCTTTCCATAGTATTCTATATGAGTCTCGCAAATATAGAATAATCTCCCTTAGCTGCAGTACAGCTAGGATACCCTTCTGCCCACAAAACGAGTCAACGCTGCGATTGAGGGTCAAACAAGAACTCAGGACTGGGATGCCCAGCCTGCTTTTTATTAAGGTTACATGCACACAGGGCACTCCCAGGGGGAGAGGGGGGGAAGCACAAAATCCCCCATCACACATTTAGATAGAGAGCACTGTCCTTTGACAGGCCACAATAGGATTACAGTACTTAAGATAACAAGTTTACAAGTTCATCTTATCAATTAGCAGTCTGGCTCCAGAGGTGATTAGACAATAGTTTCTAAAAGCTGAAAAAAAAGAGTTAACTCTTTATGAAATGATACTTGTTACGGTTTTCTTGGAGCCCTTCTTAGGCGCTGGCTTGCTGGTTCAGGCATTGCTGCTGGGAAATAAGCTCTTCACAACAAAATAACTAATGCTTCTGTAACAGTGCTCCCTTTCTGTGGAACACTCTGGCAGACACGGTCTGACCCCTTTTCGGGGCAGACTAAGGCTGTCCAGACTGCTGGTTATGCGGGGCTGAGGTCGGTTTGTCTGGACAACCCGTCGGCGTTGCCATTCTGTTTCCCAGGTCTGTAAGTAATGGTGAAATTGAAGGGTTGCAACGATAAGCTCCAACGTAATAGCCTGCCGTTATCTCCAGAGACCCGGTTCAGCCACACCAACGGGTTATGGTCGGTGACCAGAGTGAACTCCTGACCATATAAATAGGGAGTCAATTTCTTTAATGCCCACACCAAAGCCAAACACTCCTTTTCGACCGCTGCATAGCTGACTTCGCGGGGCAGGAGCTTCCGGCTGATGTAGGCAACTGGATGCTCCCCTCCATCTTCGCCTACTTGGCTGAGGACGGCTCCCAGCCCGAACATGGAAGCATCTGTATGGACGATAAAACGTTTGTTAAGGGCTGGGGCCGCCAGGACAGGAGCGTTAATTAGAGCATTTTTGAGAGCCTGGAAAGCCGTTTCACAGTGGGGAGACCACAGGACCTGTCGAGGTAAGTTCTTCTTGGTCAAGTCAGTCAGGGGTTTGGCAAGTGTGCTGTAGTCTGGTACGAACCGTCTATAGTACCCTGCCGTGCCCAGGAAGGCTAGGACCTGAGTCTTAGTGATGGGGGTGGGCCAATTGGCGACAGCTTCTATTTTGGCCGGCTCTGGTCGCTGCTTTCCACACCCCACCCGGTGACCCAGGTACTGTACCTCGGCCATCCCAAAGTGGCATTTCTCTGGCTTCAGAGTCAGGCCAGCAGCCCGGATCTGATCCAGAACCATTCCCACATGAGCTAAGTGGTCCTCCCAGGACTCACTGTGGATCGCTATGTCGTCCAGGTAGGCGCAAGCAAAACTCTGGAAGCCATCCAGGAGCCTATCCACCAAGCGCTGGAATGTAGCTGGGGCATTCTTCATCCCAAACGGCAATACCCTAAACTGATATAAGCCGAATGGGGTGACGAATGCCGACTTGGGGATAGCCTCCGGGGCCAGGGGAATCTGCCAGTAACCTTTGCAGAGGTCAATAGTGGTCAGGTAATTTCCCCTGGCTATACGATCGAGTAGCTCGTCTACCCTGGGCATAGGGTAAGCGTCCGTCACGGTATTTTCATTGAGCCTCCGATAGTCTACGCAGAACCGGGTGGTCCCATCTTTCTTGGGCACCAAGACAACTGGGGAGGCCCAGGGACTATCGGAGGGCTCAATTACCCTGAGCTGGAGCATCTCATCTATCTCCTTCTTCATTCCTGTCCTAACTGCTTCGGGGATTCGGTACGGAGCCTGGCGCAAGGGAGCTTGTCCCGGAGTATCTACCTGGTGGGTGGTTAAAGTAGTGTACCCTGGCTTCGGGGAGAAGGTGAGGTGTTTGGACTGGAGGAGTTGGTTGAGCTGCTCCCTTTCAGTGGGGCTAAGTCGGTCCCCTATCTGAACCTGTGCCACTATACCTGTGGTGAGGCTCTTTTCTAATAGGTCTGGAATGGGTAAACTGTCGGGGTCTTCCTGAGGGGAACAACATACGGCCGTCACGTTCTCTGGTCGCTCAAAATATTCCTTGAGCATGTTTACATGAAATGTCTTTCTAAGATTGTTGTCGTGGCAGCTAGCTATCACATAAGTGGTGTCTCCCCTTTTCTCTACGATCTGGTAGGGACCCTGCCAGGACGCCTGCAATTTGTCTGTCTTCACCGGCTTAAGTACTAACACCTTTTGTCCTATGGTGAAGATTCTCTTTCGGGCCCCCCGATCGTACCATACTTTCTGTCTTCTCTGGGCCAACTGGAGATTAGCCCGCACGGATTTGGCTAATTGCTCCATTCGGTCCCTGAGTTCCAGCACGTATGGCACAATGGGGACACCGTCAGCCTCCATCTCTCCCTCCCAGTGCTCCCGGATCAGGTTTAGGGGTCCCCGTACCTTTCTTCCGTAGAGCAACTCGAAGGGAGAGAACCCTGTCGTTTCCTGGGGCACCTCCCGATAAGCAAATAGGAGGTGCGGCAGGAAGCGTTCCCAGTCTCTGTATTCCTGAGTGAACGTCTTGAGCATTTGCTTGAGGGTCCCATTGAACCTCTCACACAGCCCGTTCGTCTGGGGGTGGTATGGGGAGCTCAGGAGGGACTTAATTTTGCAAACCTGCCAGAGTTGTTGGGTCAATTCAGCCGTAAATTGGGTGCCTCGGTCGGATAGGATTTCTTTTGGAAATCCTACCCGGGAGAACACCTGTACTAGTGCATTCGCTACCGTATCCGCTTGTATGTTGGATAGGGCGACAGCCTCTGGGTACCTGGTAGCGTAGTCCACTACGGTAAGAATGTATCGCTTACCGGAGGGACTAGGGGTAGCCAGTGGTCCTACTAGGTCAATAGCAACCCGGCTGAAGGGTTCCTCTACAATGGGCATATTTACTAGCTGGGCTTTAGGGTGATCGCCTCGCCTTCCTACTCGTTGACACACATCGCAGGTGTTACAGTAAGTTCTAACGTCAGCGTGCACCCCTGACCAAAAGAACGTGTGAGTAATGCGGTGTAGGGTACGGGTAACGGCTAGGTGGCCTGCTAAGGGGATGTCGTGGCCTATTTTGAGGATTTCTTGACGGTATTTGTGGGGCACTACCAGCTGTCGCCTACGCTGTCCCCTTTTCTCTGTCCAGCGGTATAGTTTCCCTTTTTCCCATAAGAATGTTTCGTTACCTGCCCCGCCCCCTCCGGTCTCTGCTCGTTCCCGGTACTTTTGTAAGGTCGGGTCAGTCTTAGACTCTGCCTCGAAAGCATCTGGGGTGTCCCAGGGTATGGGGCCTAACCTGTCAGGCAAGGTCGGGGTAGGTCTTACCTGTGTCTCCCGCACTGGTGAGAGCTCTCGCTCCGTCCAGGCTTGGGCCCGTGTAGTCACTGGGTCCGCCTCGTTGTTGCATACTGGAGCATAGGCAGAAGTCATGGGGCCCAAATCGTTGCCCAGTAGTACTTCGGTAGGTAAATTATCCATTAGGCCCACGTTCACAGCCCCCTTTCCCGCTCCCCAATCACCGCTTTACTTCCGCTCAGCCAGTGATTTGCCGCTCTCCGCATTCGGTGCGCCCATTCCATATGGGTATCGTTAGGCTTCTTTTCCGTGCCCCGAAACTGTCTGCGATACGTGTCCGGAGTTACAGCGTACCGTCGCAACAGTGTCTCCTTAACTAGCTCATACTGTGTCACTTCCTCAGCACCCAGAGTACGAAAGGCTTCCAGGGCTCGCCCGGATAGTTTCCCAGACAATATCGTGGGCCACTCTCTGTTGGGAATCTGGTGCAGGGCACATTGCCTTTCGAAGTCCGCCAAATATTCATCAATCCCTGTCTCGCTCTCTAGGAAGGGTCGAAATGCCGCATAGGGTATCTTGGGCCTCCCAGCATTTTCGACAGGGATGATTACCTGCGGGGCTTCAGCATTGCGGTGTGCGTTCGCTAGGTTGAGTTCGTGGGCTCGAGTCTCTCGTATATCCTCGTCCGCCTCCGCCATCAACTGCTGTACCAATTCCATGGAGGGGTTCGGCCCGTATAATGAGAGCCTTTCCCGAACAATCCTGGTTTTTTCGTCACTAATCGTGGTCGGTGTTTCCGCCATTGTGAAGCTCTGATCCAGTTCGGTCGATTCTGCGATCAGCTCTCTCCTCGGCCGGTTGCTGGCGTACCCCCCTCTGCTTTCAAGTAAATCCTTTAGGGTTGTACGCTTCAATTTTTCGTAAGCGCTCTCCATCCGTTCTGTACCTCTCCTAGGAAATCCAGGAAAATCCCGCCGCTGCCACCAAATGTTACGGTTACCCTTAGTCTCGCTGAGAGATGGACCGCTTAGTAGCCTGGATCCCTATTGCTAAAGAGGGGAGAAGCTGCTTTCCATAGTATTCTATATGAGTCTCGCAAATATAGAATAATCTCCCTTAGCTGCAGTACAGCTAGGATACCCTTCTGCCCACAAAACGAGTCAACGCTGCGATTGAGGGTCAAACAAGAACTCAGGACTGGGATGCCCAGCCTGCTTTTTATTAAGGTTACATGCACACAGGGCACTCCCAGGGGGAGAGGGGGGGAAGCACAAAATCCCCCATCACACATTTAGATAGAGAGCACTGTCCTTTGACAGGCCACAATAGGATTACAGTACTTAAGATAACAAGTTTACAAGTTCATCTTATCAATTAGCAGTCTGGCTCCAGAGGTGATTAGACAATAGTTTCTAAAAGCTGAAAAAAAAGAGTTAACTCTTTATGAAATGATACTTGTTACGGTTTTCTTGGAGCCCTTCTTAGGCGCTGGCTTGCTGGTTCAGGCATTGCTGCTGGGAAATAAGCTCTTCACAACAAAATAACTAATGCTTCTGTAACAGTGCTCCCTTTCTGTGGAACACTCTGGCAGACACGGTCTGACCCCTTTTCGGGGCAGACTAAGGCTGTCCAGACTGCTGGTTATGCGGGGCTGAGGTCGGTTTGTCTGGACAACCCGTCGGCGTTGCCATTCTGTTTCCCAGGTCTGTAAGTAATGGTGAAATTGAAGGGTTGCAACGATAAGCTCCAACGTAATAGCCTGCCGTTATCTCCAGAGACCCGGTTCAGCCACACCAACGGGTTATGGTCGGTGACCAGAGTGAACTCCTGACCATATAAATAGGGAGTCAATTTCTTTAATGCCCACACCAAAGCCAAACACTCCTTTTCGACCGCTGCATAGCTGACTTCGCGGGGCAGGAGCTTCCGGCTGATGTAGGCAACTGGATGCTCCCCTCCATCTTCGCCTACTTGGCTGAGGACGGCTCCCAGCCCGAACATGGAAGCATCTGTATGGACGATAAAACGTTTGTTAAGGGCTGGGGCCGCCAGGACAGGAGCGTTAATTAGAGCATTTTTGAGAGCCTGGAAAGCCGTTTCACAGTGGGGAGACCACAGGACCTGTCGAGGTAAGTTCTTCTTGGTCAAGTCAGTCAGGGGTTTGGCAAGTGTGCTGTAGTCTGGTACGAACCGTCTATAGTACCCTGCCGTGCCCAGGAAGGCTAGGACCTGAGTCTTAGTGATGGGGGTGGGCCAATTGGCGACAGCTTCTATTTTGGCCGGCTCTGGTCGCTGCTTTCCACACCCCACCCGGTGACCCAGGTACTGTACCTCGGCCATCCCAAAGTGGCATTTCTCTGGCTTCAGAGTCAGGCCAGCAGCCCGGATCTGATCCAGAACCATTCCCACATGAGCTAAGTGGTCCTCCCAGGACTCACTGTGGATCGCTATGTCGTCCAGGTAGGCGCAAGCAAAACTCTGGAAGCCATCCAGGAGCCTATCCACCAAGCGCTGGAATGTAGCTGGGGCATTCTTCATCCCAAACGGCAATACCCTAAACTGATATAAGCCGAATGGGGTGACGAATGCCGACTTGGGGATAGCCTCCGGGGCCAGGGGAATCTGCCAGTAACCTTTGCAGAGGTCAATAGTGGTCAGGTAATTTCCCCTGGCTATACGATCGAGTAGCTCGTCTACCCTGGGCATAGGGTAAGCGTCCGTCACGGTATTTTCATTGAGCCTCCGATAGTCTACGCAGAACCGGGTGGTCCCATCTTTCTTGGGCACCAAGACAACTGGGGAGGCCCAGGGACTATCGGAGGGCTCAATTACCCTGAGCTGGAGCATCTCATCTATCTCCTTCTTCATTCCTGTCCTAACTGCTTCGGGGATTCGGTACGGAGCCTGGCGCAAGGGAGCTTGTCCCGGAGTATCTACCTGGTGGGTGGTTAAAGTAGTGTACCCTGGCTTCGGGGAGAAGGTGAGGTGTTTGGACTGGAGGAGTTGGTTGAGCTGCTCCCTTTCAGTGGGGCTAAGTCGGTCCCCTATCTGAACCTGTGCCACTATACCTGTGGTGAGGCTCTTTTCTAATAGGTCTGGAATGGGTAAACTGTCGGGGTCTTCCTGAGGGGAACAACATACGGCCGTCACGTTCTCTGGTCGCTCAAAATATTCCTTGAGCATGTTTACATGAAATGTCTTTCTAAGATTGTTGTCGTGGCAGCTAGCTATCACATAAGTGGTGTCTCCCCTTTTCTCTACGATCTGGTAGGGACCCTGCCAGGACGCCTGCAATTTGTCTGTCTTCACCGGCTTAAGTACTAACACCTTTTGTCCTATGGTGAAGATTCTCTTTCGGGCCCCCCGATCGTACCATACTTTCTGTCTTCTCTGGGCCAACTGGAGATTAGCCCGCACGGATTTGGCTAATTGCTCCATTCGGTCCCTGAGTTCCAGCACGTATGGCACAATGGGGACACCGTCAGCCTCCATCTCTCCCTCCCAGTGCTCCCGGATCAGGTTTAGGGGTCCCCGTACCTTTCTTCCGTAGAGCAACTCGAAGGGAGAGAACCCTGTCGTTTCCTGGGGCACCTCCCGATAAGCAAATAGGAGGTGCGGCAGGAAGCGTTCCCAGTCTCTGTATTCCTGAGTGAACGTCTTGAGCATTTGCTTGAGGGTCCCATTGAACCTCTCACACAGCCCGTTCGTCTGGGGGTGGTATGGGGAGCTCAGGAGGGACTTAATTTTGCAAACCTGCCAGAGTTGTTGGGTCAATTCAGCCGTAAATTGGGTGCCTCGGTCGGATAGGATTTCTTTTGGAAATCCTACCCGGGAGAACACCTGTACTAGTGCATTCGCTACCGTATCCGCTTGTATGTTGGATAGGGCGACAGCCTCTGGGTACCTGGTAGCGTAGTCCACTACGGTAAGAATGTATCGCTTACCGGAGGGACTAGGGGTAGCCAGTGGTCCTACTAGGTCAATAGCAACCCGGCTGAAGGGTTCCTCTACAATGGGCATATTTACTAGCTGGGCTTTAGGGTGATCGCCTCGCCTTCCTACTCGTTGACACACATCGCAGGTGTTACAGTAAGTTCTAACGTCAGCGTGCACCCCTGACCAAAAGAACGTGTGAGTAATGCGGTGTAGGGTACGGGTAACGGCTAGGTGGCCTGCTAAGGGGATGTCGTGGCCTATTTTGAGGATTTCTTGACGGTATTTGTGGGGCACTACCAGCTGTCGCCTACGCTGTCCCCTTTTCTCTGTCCAGCGGTATAGTTTCCCTTTTTCCCATAAGAATGTTTCGTTACCTGCCCCGCCCCCTCCGGTCTCTGCTCGTTCCCGGTACTTTTGTAAGGTCGGGTCAGTCTTAGACTCTGCCTCGAAAGCATCTGGGGTGTCCCAGGGTATGGGGCCTAACCTGTCAGGCAAGGTCGGGGTAGGTCTTACCTGTGTCTCCCGCACTGGTGAGAGCTCTCGCTCCGTCCAGGCTTGGGCCCGTGTAGTCACTGGGTCCGCCTCGTTGTTGCATACTGGAGCATAGGCAGAAGTCATGGGGCCCAAATCGTTGCCCAGTAGTACTTCGGTAGGTAAATTATCCATTAGGCCCACGTTCACAGCCCCCTTTCCCGCTCCCCAATCACCGCTTTACTTCCGCTCAGCCAGTGATTTGCCGCTCTCCGCATTCGGTGCGCCCATTCCATATGGGTATCGTTAGGCTTCTTTTCCGTGCCCCGAAACTGTCTGCGATACGTGTCCGGAGTTACAGCGTACCGTCGCAACAGTGTCTCCTTAACTAGCTCATACTGTGTCACTTCCTCAGCACCCAGAGTACGAAAGGCTTCCAGGGCTCGCCCGGATAGTTTCCCAGACAATATCGTGGGCCACTCTCTGTTGGGAATCTGGTGCAGGGCACATTGCCTTTCGAAGTCCGCCAAATATTCATCAATCCCTGTCTCGCTCTCTAGGAAGGGTCGAAATGCCGCATAGGGTATCTTGGGCCTCCCAGCATTTTCGACAGGGATGATTACCTGCGGGGCTTCAGCATTGCGGTGTGCGTTCGCTAGGTTGAGTTCGTGGGCTCGAGTCTCTCGTATATCCTCGTCCGCCTCCGCCATCAACTGCTGTACCAATTCCATGGAGGGGTTCGGCCCGTATAATGAGAGCCTTTCCCGAACAATCCTGGTTTTTTCGTCACTAATCGTGGTCGGTGTTTCCGCCATTGTGAAGCTCTGATCCAGTTCGGTCGATTCTGCGATCAGCTCTCTCCTCGGCCGGTTGCTGGCGTACCCCCCTCTGCTTTCAAGTAAATCCTTTAGGGTTGTACGCTTCAATTTTTCGTAAGCGCTCTCCATCCGTTCTGTACCTCTCCTAGGAAATCCAGGAAAATCCCGCCGCTGCCACCAAATGTTACGGTTACCCTTAGTCTCGCTGAGAGATGGACCGCTTAGTAGCCTGGATCCCTATTGCTAAAGAGGGGAGAAGCTGCTTTCCATAGTATTCTATATGAGTCTCGCAAATATAGAATAATCTCCCTTAGCTGCAGTACAGCTAGGATACCCTTCTGCCCACAAAACGAGTCAACGCTGCGATTGAGGGTCAAACAAGAACTCAGGACTGGGATGCCCAGCCTGCTTTTTATTAAGGTTACATGCACACAGGGCACTCCCAGGGGGAGAGGGGGGGAAGCACAAAATCCCCCATCACACATTTAGATAGAGAGCACTGTCCTTTGACAGGCCACAATAGGATTACAGTACTTAAGATAACAAGTTTACAAGTTCATCTTATCAATTAGCAGTCTGGCTCCAGAGGTGATTAGACAATAGTTTCTAAAAGCTGAAAAAAAAGAGTTAACTCTTTATGAAATGATACTTGTTACGGTTTTCTTGGAGCCCTTCTTAGGCGCTGGCTTGCTGGTTCAGGCATTGCTGCTGGGAAATAAGCTCTTCACAACAAAATAACTAATGCTTCTGTAACAGTCAGGTTTTTTATGCTGCGGCAGTTTCTAAAGTGCCGTAAGTCACTGGCGACTCCAGAAATTTGTACTTATGCAGATTTTTGGACATCGCTGGTTTGTCAGCCTTACGGCACTTTAGCATCTGACTGCGCCGTATATGGGATAGCTTGAGTTGCGAGCTGAAACTACGGGCGGCGCAGGTTTTCACGCTTGCGCCGAAACCTGCCCCGTATATCGGATCACGCCCTTGCTGTGCAATTGTATGCTCTATCTGAATTATGAAAAAACAATTGGGTTTTATGTCCTTTGTAAGACATAATTAATAAAATGAGAATGAACTTATGGATCTATGGAATCCATGAAGATATAGCTACTTTTTTCTGGTGAGAAGAGTTTTTTTTTTTGGTTTTAAGCAAGATTGAAAGGTATTTGCACTGGTTTGTGATCATAGTGTGGCACTTTATGTGGGACAATTTCTTGACTATAATAATAAAATTAAAAAATTAGCTTAAAGGTTGTGGAAGTAAAATGATCCATATGGTGAATTTAAAGGGGCAGTCTAGTCAAAATTAAACTTTCATGATTCAGATAGGGCATGTAATTTTTTTCAATTTTAATTTTTTATTGTTCAGCATATAAATTTCTAACAATTTGATTACGCCCGTGCAGGGCAACAACAGAAAAAAATAAATAAGAGAAGATAAGAAAAATAAACATCGACACTGTCAAAAATGTAATGCTTTTTTGCAGCTTTGCTTATCTTCAATAGTCAACTTAAGTTATACAAAAGTAAGATAACAATTGCTAACAGGGTAATACTACCAAAATACATACATAAAAAATCAATAATAATGTGGTCAGCCCCTTAGCCCATCCAACTTAAGCATAGTGTACTCCTGCACACAATTATCCATTTTATACTGCTGACTTCTTTTTATCCCCTCTAAGACCCTCAATTCATAAGCACATAACCTTTAATAGGGCCTTTTATTTCTCAGAATGACTTTGGGCCGTGTCCCCGCCCCTCCCCCCCCCATCCCCCCCAACCACCAAGGAAGGGGAAGAGAAAAAGAAAGAAGAAGAAAGAAAGGGGAAGAAAAAAAAAAAAAAAAGGGAAATCCCCAACGAAGTGACAAAGGAGTCTACCATACCCCTAGTAATACTAATTCCGAATTTCTGAAAGGAAAGATCATATAATCAATTTCGGTTGATGTGAAGATTTTAATGAATAAAGACCACTTCATAAAAAACTTTTTAATGTCCTCATCATCATTCATGTTGGTATCTATCTGTTCTAATATACACTGTTTTTTAAGGCAGTTTTTAACCTCGTTAACCGAGGGGGTTGCCGACGTTTTCCATTTTTTAAAAATTAAGTATCTAGCTGCTATAATTACCATATTGATTAATTTATGTTGGGGATGTAGCTTCTCCCTATCTTTCTTTAGAAATACCGTGTAACTCAAGGATAGATCCAGAGGGCCGATCTTGACGGTATTTTTTAGCCAATATTCCACTTTCCTCCAGAATTGACCCATTCTAGGACAGCTCCATATCATATGCACCAAGTCAGCACCATATTTTGAACATTTTGGGCATTTAATAAATTCTGTGTTCCCACATTTAAGACCTTTCTCTGGAGTGAAGTATGTCCTATATAGGAGTTTCACCTGTGTTTCCCTCCAAGTGGCAGAAAGTGTAGTCTGAGCTATTCTTGTAATAGAACCTTGTATCAATTGAGCATCGATATTGCTCTCTAATATTAAGTTATTCCAGTCTACCGAGAGTTTCTCGAGATTTGAAGTGCCCCAGAGGGAGACAAGAAGGTGGTAACATGGGAAGATAGACATCAGTCCATTTCCTACCAATGTTAACCACCCCTCCAATCCTCCCCAGGACCAAGGGGAGTTTGTATCCTTCAAGAGTTCCACTACAAAATGTCTGGCTTGGAGGTATGCGAAAAATTCCTTATTTGGAAGATCGAATTCATGACTAAGTGATTCGTATGCTTTTACCACATAATTCTCTCTATCAATGAGCTGGATGACCCTTGCCAATCCTACGTTATGCCATCTTTGAAATACTGCCGATTCTATTCCCGCCGGGAATTTAGGGTTACCTAGAAATGAAGCAAACTTTGATACATTGCAGTCCAGAGATAGTGCCTTGCCCATTTTCCACCAGCTCTGAATGGGAACATAGATAGTTTTGAATGCCTTCAACCCCTGGGGTATTAATTTTGGTTTACAATGTGTTAGAGCTGCCGGTAGGAATGGGTAGCAGATATTGTTCTCTAATTCATTATTTGTGACATAGTCTTTAATAAAAAACCAGTCTGCCACTATACGTGCTAAAAAAGCATAATTGTACATCCGCACATCCGGCAGTGCAAATCCCCCCTGATTCCCAGGTAATTGTAGCTTAGAGAGAGCAATTCTAGGTTTTTTGTTCTGCCAAATGAATCTTCTCAGAAGAGTATTCAGCAACCGAATGTCTTTTGCTTTAAGTAAAATGGGAAGATTCTGCAGGATATATAACAACTTCGGAAGTAAGACCATTTTAAACACCGCTATTCTACCTGATATAGATATTGGAAGACTTTGCCAGTTTAATAGACTCTGTTTAATCTCTGCCAGAATTGGGGGAATATTTAACTCATACAACTTCTCTATGTTAGCTGGAATTAGGATCCCCAGATATTTAAATGCATCCGCCACTATCTTGAAAGGAATATCAAGAGGTGAGTTTTTATTTCTCTTTAACCAAAGAAGTTCCGATTTTGAAGTGTTAACTCTGTAGCCTGAAAAAGATCCAAATTGTTTAATAATTGATAGTAGCTTTGGCAAATTATCTTTAATATTTGATAAATAGAGCAGAATATCGTCTGCATATAATGCTATTTTGAGCTCCTTTTTCCTAACCTTAATACCTTCTAGTTGATGTCTAACCAAGATTGCTAGAGGTTCTATTGATAAATCAAAGAGCAGGGGAGATAGAGGACATCCCTGTCGTGTTCCCCTCTCCAGTGTAATCTCTGGGGAAAGGGTACCATTGACCAAGAGTTTAGTGCGAGGTTTATTATATAAATTTGTTACAAAATGACAGAATTTACCTTCAAAACCAAATTTGGTTAAAGTCTCGATTATATGATCGTGATGAACCGAATCAAATGCTTTTTCTGCATCAATTGAAATAACCGCATGATCTAAGATGTCCTGCCCCTCCTCGCCCCACACACTTTCCTGGGAAAAATAATCTACCATCAGCAAGATCTCTCTAATCTTTGCTGATGAGTTCCGTCCGTGCAGAAATCCTGCCTGATCCCTATGTATGATAGTGGGTAAAATCTGTTGTAATCTATATGCTAGAATGGAGGTTAAGATCTTATAATCTATATTCAGGAGAGCTATGGGTCTATAAGATTCTTTTAAGCTAAGGTCTTTCCCTTGTTTGGGAATGAGTATTGTGTTGGATGCCGAGAAAGAGGGGGGGATTGGGAGTCCATCTATATAAATTGCATTAAATAACCTACACAGACTTGGAACTATTGCTGGCGCTAGGATTTTGTAAAATTCGTTAGGCAGCGAGTCAGGACCAGGAGCTTTCTCCAGCGCAAGTTTATTTATAACTCGCTCGATTTCAAGTTCACCGACAGGGGCGTTTATAATCTCTATCTCATCTGCCCTAAGAGTTGGAATTATCAATTGTCTCCAAAATTGGGCCGATTGGGTTTTATCTGAGTCTTTCAGGGAGTATATCTCTTGATAATAAGCTGAAAACAGGTCTGCGATCTTTTCTGAACTTGTTATTGTTTTCCCCTCCTGTTGAAGTGAATCAATCACCACTGACCCTTTGGCTCCTTTAACTAGTTTTGCCAGAAGCTTTCCTGATTTGTTTCCAAATCTATAAAATTTTGCTTGTGATTTTAGTTCTCTTTGTGTGGCCTGATATGTTAGATAAGTGTCTCTTTCATTTTTAACCCTTATATATTTTAACCAATTAACCTTTGTTTTTGCTAAGAGATAATGGTTATAAACATTGGTCAATGCGATGGTCACTTCTTTCTCTCTAGTTTTAATTTTTTTCTGTATCTTTGTCATGCATACTCCTTTCTATATTAGCTCTGCCCCTTTAACTGCTTGGAACTACCATAAATACCTGCAATTCACACTCATTCATTGCTTGGTATTGTTTCTCTACTGGGACCAGTCCTGAGCTGCACACCTTTCCTGTAATTCCTGCAGCAACCGCTCACTGAGCTCTGTTCCTGTTACTTCCAAAGCAGAGCTGGGACCTGCTTCGCTTCCGGAATTGCGGCCTCTGTGACGTCACACGCCACTCTCCTGCCGAGACCGGCTGCTTCTAACCGCTTACCGCTGTCTATCCTACTTGCGGTTCCTCTCATAGCCAATCCTGCAAATTAGGAATTCAAGGTACCGGTACTTGGGGAAATCCTTGCTCATATTTACACACTTATATTTCTGCTTCACACACTTGCACTTATACCTAAGTTCACGCAGTTATTCCTGAACTCATGTTAAACAAGCATCCTCCATTATTTTTCTGTTTTGTGCACAAACATAAAATGAGCTTGTGTTTATTAACTACTCATGCTAAAGAGGCTTAAGTATCTATTCACACTGCTGTTTAGTCTACTCCTGCATTTTATCAGCAATAGTGTTGTGCAGATGCTTATTATCATTATTTTTGTTTCTTATTTTCTTCACATATTAACTGCTTCTTGTGTGTGTGCTAGGTTGCCACATATTACTTGTGTGTAATATCCGTGTGACACCCTGCTACACACTTAGCTACACCTATATTAATTATATACCTATTTGTCAGTAGCTGTGGTCCACTCTAACTCCTGTCTTTTTCTCAGGCATTACAGAAATACCAAGCCTAAAACAAAATGGACCCAACTGATGTGAATACACACATACAAACACTAAGTAACAAAGTAGACATATTAACTGAAGGTCTTACTGCTTTAAAACTTGAAAATGATAATTTAAAAACTTATATCAAGGAGGTTGTGGATAGAAAACCTCCTCCCATAGAACCCCATATTAGTGCCCCTGAACCTTTCTCAGGAGATAGGAAGATGTTTAGGGAATTTAAAAATTCATGCTATTTACTTTTTACTCTCAAACCCTATACATATCCTACCGATAGGGTAAAAGTTATGACTACCATCTCCTACCTGAGGGCAGAGCCAAGGGCATGGGCAAATAGTTTCCTGGAGCACAATGATGACATTCTTAACTCCTTAGACTCTTTCTTCTCTGCCTTATCACAACTTTATGAGGACCCCTTTAAGCAGCAAACAGCTGAAAATGCCATGAGGTCCCTAAGGCAGAGAAAGAGAGAGGTAGAAGAATATATAGCGGAATTCAAGAGGTGGGCTCCTGACACCCAATGGAACAACTTGTCTCTCCGAAACCAATTCCGGTTAGGGTTGTCAGATGCAGTTAAGGACGAGTTATCTCGTACCCAAATACCTCCCACTCTGGAACTACTTATAGACCTATGTATATGCATTGACAGACGGCTTAGGGAAAGACATCACGAACGGTCTAGCCATGATTCATTCTCTAGGCCCAGGCTCACAAACAATCCACCCAGTACACACTCAAAACCCCCTCCAGAACCTATGGATATCGCCTTCTTAAGGGGACCCCTAAGTTCCCAGGAAAAAACAAGACGTCGCACCCATAACCTGTGCATGTACTGTGCCTCTGAAGAGCATGGGATAAGAGAGTGCCCCAACCTCACCCGCCAAAGAAAGGGTAAGCTGTTGACTCACTATCATTCAATTAAGACTGTCCTCAAATGTAACCAGTATTGTAAAACCACTCTTGTTTTACAGTGGGATCAAACACGGGTGACCATCTCAGGGATTATTGACTCTGGAGCCTCCCTCTCTTACATTGATAAAAGTTTTTGTGAAACTAATAAAATTCCCTTGCACAAGAAACTGTCTCCTGTTCATTTGAGAGGAATAGATGGTGAGGTCTTGTCCACAGGACCTGTTCTGTTTGAGACAATTCCTATTTTAATGTCAACAGAGTGTCACCATAGGGAATATATAAAATTCGATGTCATTACTTCACCAGACTTCCCCTTAATTCTAGGGCTACAATGGCTCAGGCAACATGATCCTACCATCACTTGGTCATCCCTCTCTTTACAGTTTACTTCAGATTACTGCAAGACCACTTGTTACCCTCAATTGCTACTTCAACCATCACCCGAAGGTGTAGAAACAAAGGTGCCCCCTGATTATGAAGATTTTTCCGATGTGTTCAGTAAGAAACAATCAGAAAATCTTCCACCACACAGGCCGTATGACTGCCCAATCGATCTCCTTCCAGGGGCGGCTATTCCTTGTGGGCACATTTTCCCTCTGTCTAAACCAGAACTGTTACACCTTAGATCCTACATTGAAGAAAACCTTAAAAAAGGTTTTATAAGACCTTCAACCTCTCCTGCAGCAGCAGGGATTTTCTTTGTTAAAAACAAAGATGCCTCCTTAAGACCTATTGTCGATTACAGGCAGTTAAACAAGGTTACTATAAAAAACCGCTACCCCTTACCCCTTATCAGTGAATTAATTGAGCGTCTAGAAGGTTCCAAAATCTTCACCAAGTTAGACCTCAGGGGAGCCTACAACTTGATCAGGATGAGGGCAGGAGACGAATGGCTGACTGCATTTCGTACCCGTTATGGGTTATACGAGTATGTAGTCATGCCATTCGGTCTCTGTAACGCTCCTGCCACCTTCCAACATCTCATAAATGACATTTTCAAGGATGTCCTGGATACCTACGTAGTCATTTACCTCGACGACATTTTAATATACTCCAAATCTCTAGCAGACCACAAAATCCATGTCCGCCAGGTATTGACTAGACTCAGAAGTAACTCTTTATATGTAAAAGCAGAAAAATGCATCTTTCATGCCAGCAGTATACCATTCCTTGGATATATTATATCTGATAAGGGTATACGTATGGATGATACTAAAATAAAATCTGTAGTGAATTGGCCTGTCCCTACTTCCAGAAAACAAGTTCAAAGTTTTCTTGGATTCGCCAATTTTTACAGAAAATTTATTAAAAATTACTCCTCTCTTGCTAAACCTCTTATTGATCTCACAAAGCAAAATACAAAATTCTCCTGGTCTACTGTCGCTCAAGATGCTTTTGATTTACTGAAATCACGATTTACATCTGCTCCCATTTTGCGCTACCCAAACCCAGAACTTCCTTACACACTTGAAGTAGACGCGTCTGATTTTGCACTTGGTGCCATCCTTTCACAACGACAATCATTGCAACAACCATTACATCCTGTAGCTTACTATTCTCGTACTCTAACAACAGCAGAAAGAAATTATCCAATTGGCGAAAAGGAACTCCTGGCTATTAAGGCTGCATTCGAGCAATGGAGACACCTACTGGAAGGTGTTACAACGCCAACCATAGTTTATACTGATCATCGAAACTTACAATTCCTAAAATCCACAAGAACGCTTTCGGCTCGCCAAGTTCGCTGGAATTTATTCTTTTCACGCTTCAATTTCCTCATTACCTACAGACCTGCCAGGAAAAATGGGAAGGCAGATGCCCTATCTCGACTTCCACAACCACCTCTGGACAATATCACAACCCAACATGTCATTCCCGAGGAAAACTTTCTTCTATTCATGGTTGATTCTGGACCTCTGTTAAAATCTGAACAAATGAAGGATTCCTCCAAACCTGAACATCTTCTAACAATTAACAACCAAGGACTTTATTGTTATGGGAACAAACTATATCTTCCACCTTCTCTACGTGAACAATTACTCAAATCCGCTCACGACTCATCTCTAGGGGGACATTGTGGAGTAACCAAAACTAAGGAATTAGTACAGCGATCTTACTGGTGGCCAACATTATTAACTGATGTGACACAGTTCATTAACTCCTGCCCCACTTGTACCATATCCAAAAGAAACAAAAGACCACCTTATGGACTTCTTCTGTCAATTCCTACACCTGATAGACCCTGGCAAGAAATTGCATTAGATTACATTGTGGATTTACCCATTTCTGGAAATAACACCACTATATTAGTTGTAGTGGATTTGTTCAGTAAAATGATTCATCTTATACCTTACCACAAGCTCCCCACTGCAGCTGAAACCATACAACTACTTCTAAAAAATGTCATCAGGCTACATGGCCTGCCTAAGAAAATCCTGACCGATCGAGGGTCCCAATTCACCAGCGCCCTGTGGTCTGCCTTCTGCAAACAATTTTCCATTGATAAGTCCCTTTCATCATCCTACCATCCACAGACGAATGGACAGACAGAACGTTGTAACCAATGGGTAGAACAGTTCCTAAGGACCTATTGTCATACGAATCAACATTCCTGGTCCCAAGTACTACATTTCGCTGAATTCGTCTTTAATAATACTCTACATTCTACGACTAAACAGACACCCTTCTATGTCAATTATGGGTTCCATCCTTCTTTCCAATGGTTGCCTGAACTGGTATCAGATCATTCCCATATTTCAGACTTAGCTTCCACCATCACTTCAAATTTCGTTTCTGTTAAACAAGCAATAGATGATGCAAAGATCATACAAAAAAAATATTACGACCGACGCCGCACTCCACCACCTACATACAAACCAGGAGATCTTGTATGGCTGTCCACAAAAAATCTACGCTTGTCAACTCCTTCCAGGAAGCTTTCACCACTCTTCATCGGACCATTCCCTATCCAGCGGATCATCAACTGCAACGCTGTTCGTCTTACGTTACCTACTACACTCAGAATTCATCCCACCTTTCATGTTACATTGCTCAAACCTTACCGAACCCTACGTACCCTACCTACAGATACCACTTTGCCCCCTGTTTCCATAGACCCCAACATGGAATATGAGGTTGAGGATATTCTGGATGCTAGACGTTTCAGGGGTGATCTTCAATATCTCATCAAATGGAAGGGATACTCTAGTGAACACAACTCCTGGGAGCCATCCACCAACATCTCAGCTCCCAGATTAATTTCCAGATTCCATCAAAGACACCCTGAACGTCCAAGACTTTGAGCATCGGAGCTGCTCCTGGAGGGGGGTGTTCTGTCATGCATACTCCTTTCTATATTAGCTCTGCCCCTTTAACTGCTTGGAACTACCATAAATACCTGAAATTCACACTCATTCATTGCTTGGTATTGTTTCTCTACTGGGACCAGTCCTGAGCTGCACACCTTTCCTGTAATTCCTGCAGCAACCGCTCACTGAGCTCTGTTCCTGTTACTTCCAAAGCAGAGCTGGGACCTGCTTCGCTTCCGGAATTGCGGCCTCTGTGACGTCACACGCCACTCTCCTGCCGAGACCGGCTGCTTCTAACCGCTTACCGCTGTCTATCCTACTTGCGGTTCCTCTCATAGCCAATCCTGCAAATTAGGAATTCAAGGTACCGGTACTTGGGGAAATCCTTGCTCATATTTACACACTTATATTTCTGCTTCACACACTTGCACTTATACCTAAGTTCACGCAGTTATTCCTGAACTCATGTTAAACAAGCATCCTCCATTATTTTTCTGTTTTGTGCACAAACATAAAATGAGCTTGTGTTTATTAACTACTCATGCTAAAGAGGCTTAAGTATCTATTCACACTGCTGTTTAGTCTACTCCTGCATTTTATCAGCAATAGTGTTGTGCAGATGCTTATTATCATTATTTTTGTTTCTTATTTTCTTCACATATTAACTGCTTCTTGTGTGTGTGCTAGGTTGCCACATATTACTTGTGTGTAATATCCGTGTGACACCCTGCTACACACTTAGCTACACCTATATTAATTATATACCTATTTGTCAGTAGCTGTGGTCCACTCTAACTCCTGTCTTTTTCTCAGGCATTACAATCTTAGATACATAGGATATTATTTCGCCCCTTAGAACAGCTTTAGCAGCCTCCCAAAATATCATGGGATGCTTATAATATTCTGAATTATGCTCCGCATATTCTTTAAATTTTAAGTTGAGCCAGTTTTTAAACTTTACGTCCTTTGCTAGAAAGATTGGAAAAAAAAAAACGGGCTTGGTTAGCTCTTCTATCCGATTCCTGGACTTGGAGAATAATAGGAGCCTGATCCGAAAGAGAGATGGGTAATATATCTGACTTCACCTTTGAATTTAGGAGCTTGTCGTCCGTGAGGAATAGGTCAATCCTGGAGGATGATTTATGGGCCCTAGACATACATGTAAAATTTCTTGCATCAGGATTTTGCAGTCTCCATATGTCTTTTACTGCCAGATTCTGTGTAATTTTTTTCATAATGTTAGATTCCAAATTGTCCCTTTTGCTTTTTAGTTGCTTAGAGCCTAACCTCATTCTATCTAGCGGGTATTGTGGGGCCATATTAAAATCGCCTCCGCAGATCAAATACCCCTCCTGAAAAAGCAGGATCTTAGTCTGTAAAGAATCCCAGAATAATGGGTCTATGACGTTAGGTGCATAAATATTACACAGTGTATAGATGGTTTTTGCCAACTTAATTTTTAACATAATATATCTACCCGCTGAATCTACCCTCATCCCAAGAGTCTGTAACCCTTTGGCCATTATTTTTTTCCCCAGGAGTATAGCAACGCCTCTTTTCCTATTTAGACTTGGGGTAGCATAGACCTCCTTTACCCAGGCTTTCTTTAATTTCATAGTTTCTTCAAGTTTCAAGTGTGTTTCCTGAAGAAATGCAATGTCGGAGTTTAACTTCCTGAGTTGGTTTAAGATTGCTTTCCTTTTAATTGGGGATGTTAGGCCCCCAATATTCCAGGAAACAAAATTAACATTCTCTAATCTAACCATACTCTTGATTTATGGAAGGGGGGACAGGATAGGCGAGAAAAAAAAAAAAAAAAAAAAGAGGGGGGGAAAGAAAGAAAAAATTATAAAGGAGGAAGGGGGAAGGGAGGGCAGAAGAAGGGGGGGGAAGGGGCAACAGAGACACAACCCTTGGTCCATTAATAGTTCCAACCCGGCTGTCGCCCCTAATCCTGGCATTTTTCCCCAGGTCCCTGGATAACCCCTAATAACCCTTAAATCTTGTGTCATGTATCGAATAGTATTTTCAAAAGTAATGGACTTAAGGCTACTACATTTCCTATCGTCTAAATCCTGATTGAGCTAGTAATTTTTCTGCCTCTGCTATTGATTCAAATAAATGAACCTTCTCATTCATCCATATTTTAAGCTTAGCAGGGTAAATCAGGGTTGCACGTACGCCTTGATTAATTAGTTTAGTACATAGTGGGGCTAAGGTTCTTCTTCTTGCAGCTGTATCTGCAGAGAAATCTTGAAACAACATGATTTTTGAGCTTCCAATATATATTGGCTGATTTTTTCTAAAATATTGTAGTAATTTAACCTTGTCCTGGTAATTCAGTATCCTAGCAATTATGGGTCTTGAGCGCGTCTTTCCTTGATCTCCTGAGGGCCCTCCTAGTCTATGTGCTCTTTCTATTATAATCTGTGTTTGGGGCTGGGGCATTTGCAACAATTGAGGTAAAGTTATCGTTATCAGCTTATTTAAGTCCTCATACTGATTTTCCTCTGGCACCCCCACTATTCTGAGGTTGTTCCGCCTAGAGCGATTTTCTAGGTCTTCTAATTTTTCCTGTAATTTATTATAGTTATTTAAAGAGACTTCCAGCTTGGTATTATGAGCTATAGTTAGATCTTCCAAGTCAGATATCCTTTGCTCTGCCTCTGATAATCTTGCAGAGAATTGTCTAACTTCATTCGCAATAAGTGAGATATCTTGTTTTATTTCACTCCTGAGGTCATCAAATTTGGGGGTTAAAGCTTCAGAAATACTTGCTACCAGTGATTGGATGTCAAATACTTCATTTGTATGAGTAGGGTTTACAGGCTCTGAATGTGTATCTGCGGGTACCTCAGTATTAGACTTAGCTTTTCTATCTCTCTGCCGAGCCGCCATAACTGGTGAAAAAGATTTGTGCTGAGTGCTAATAAACTTATCCATGTGCTACTGAGTGAAGGAAAAGAAATCAATTTGTGTTGTTCTTTATTTGTATATTGTGTAAAAAAAAAAAAAAAAAATGAGGGTGAAGGGGAGGGGGAAGTGAAGGTGAGGAATAATGTTAGTGCGCAAAATAAATGAGGTGTATAAGGATTGTGTTCTCCTGAATGTCCCGTTAAGTTAAGAAAAAACACAGGAAAAGGATAATTTTAAAAATAAAGTGGGTAGACCAAATAGCAAGAGTGCTCAGTGAATTAATTTGTGTGACACTGTGTTAAATCAGTTATGATGAGCGGCAGAGGAAAATTTTAAGTTGCCAATTTAAAGAGGGGCAGAGGAAAATCAAGGTTTGTTCTCTAATAGACTATTCTGTAGATCTCAGAGGAATTTTTGCTTTTACCTGTTTTTCCAGTCTGGAGAGATCTACTATATAGATAAACTTTTGTTTTTTGTTTTTATTTTAACTGAGGGGAGGTATATCTTATATTTATATAAAGGGAAAGTAGTTTTTACAGCCGTAGCTTATATTTCAAGGCGTTCAAAATTTCTTTTAGTCCTTTGAGCTTAAAGAATGTTAATCAGAGTATTCTGATAAATTTTATTTATTCTCAGGGTGTTTGCAAGTAAGTAATTGAGTAGGTTGGAAGAAAGAGAAAAAAAATAAAAAAAAATAAAAAATGTCAGTATTATGCCACCCTTTCTTAGTTGAAAATAGCACTTTGGGGATTTTGTACAAAATCTATTTCAGAATCAATAACAATTTTCTTTACGACTCTTTACTTCTCCCTCTAAATGTACCTTCTAGTGCCTGTTAAATTCTCTCTTTCCTTTCTAGTTTGTGCTTGAGAGTATGTTTTCAACTGATTTATTGATCTGAGTGTTTTTCACAGTGACGCTTTAAGGCTATCTAAGATTCAACAGGTTAGAGATATATAGACAGTTATTCATGTACTCTCTATTACACACAGTCTTTATAGGTGGAAAAATATTATATTGGTGACTTTAAAGTAATATATACTTATTTTTAGATTGCTTTGTCCATACTTTAACAGATATGAAATAGACTATAAATGCAGTGTGCTACAATAAATCAGTGTAATTAACAAACCCCAGCTTGCAATTATCTTTTTATAAAGAACATATGCTGCTAATAGACAAAGGCTGTAATAGGATTAGTTACAATGTGTCAATTAAACTTAAACTCTGTTTAGTCCCAGGACTAATAGAAAATCTGCAAGGAGAATTAGATACCAGTTTGATACACAAATAAAAGATGTTACATTAACAAGGCATAATTCCTTTCTCAAACAACTTGTCAATGCTGTGTTACAGTCCTTATTATTTAGTCCAATGTTGCCTTGTACTATTCCTTCCTTCGGTTTTATTCTGCAGTTAGGGGCCCTATATAGATACAGTTACAAGGCTGATTGCAATAATTTCCAATGGACCATAGAAGAGAAAAAAACCCAAAACAATACTTTACCACCAGTCGCTCTATTTCTTCATATTCCTTTACATAAGGGAGTTATGCCAGCAGTTATTGTGTGGAAGTTCCTGCTAGCATTTGTAACTAGCCTCTATGATTAAGCAAGATAAGCCTTTCCTGTGTGGGATAAGTGCCAACCAAAACCCCACTTGTCTTAAGGCAGGATTTACCCGAGGTCTTCAGGCACTGGAACGGTCTCCTCACCTCCTCTCACGCAGCACCGGTGGGAGAGGAGGGGAGACAAAGCGGATAAGGCTGAAGTCGTCGCCGGCGAAGGACTACCCCAGAGTCTCTGGTGTATCTGTATCCGGGTCGCACTATACTCCGGTCGGCCTCCCCTACGTTTCAGCGGATGCGCCGCGGCTCCCTCTGATGACGCCTCCAGTCTCGAGTGCCGGTTCAGATGTGTGGCTGGGGTGAGTTCAGCTGAATTCGTGTGGTCTCAGACTTTTCTGCCCATTCTAGGGGCCATTGTATTCACTGATAGTTAGCTCCTTTCCTCTGTTCTACGCCTCAGCAGCCCAGGTAGGGGGTCCCCTGGCAGTGCCTCAAGGAAGCTTCAGCGGCTTGTTAGGAGATATCAGGTAGTCCTGTTTGTAGCTTTTCCCCGTAGATATGCTTTTAGGGATATGAGCAGTATTTAATTCTGGCTCCAAGATGTGGCTTTAAAGAGTAAATTTTTGCTCCAACCCACCTCTCACGCAGCACCGGTGGGAGAGGGGGTATTACGGCCAGGAAAGTGTAGTTTAGAATAGAAGCCTCTTATTCTAGTGTTCTTTAAGGGATATATATCCTTTTGATCTGTGCGTTATTAATGCAGTGGGCTAGAATTTTCCACTGCTAAGGTTCCGGCAGCGTGTAACAGGCTGTCCAGGTAGCTACCCCAGGTGCTTGGGGTTGGGCGCGGGAAAAGCTCCGCCAAAAGCTTAGGGACTGGAGTTCTCTGAGCCAGCACTCACCAGGGTGTGCTTAGCTCCTCCTCCGGAACAGGTCTCAAGAGCCAGGGCATGTAATTTTTAAACAACTTTCCAATTTACTTCTATTATCTAATTTTCTCAATTCTTTAGATATCCTTTGTTGAAGAAATAGGAATGCACATGTGTGAGCCAATCACACAAGGCCTCTATGTGCAGCAACCAATCAGCAGCTACTGAGCATATCTAGATATGCTTTTCAGCAAGTGATATCAAGAGAATGAAGCAAATTAGACAATAGAAGTAAATTAGAAAGTTGTTTAAAATGACATGCTCTTTCTAAATCACGAAAGAAAAAATTTGGGTTTCATGTCCCTTTAATAGCAATGGTGAAAATGTAGTGGAAGAAGGTCTCATGGAGATAATTGTTTCTGGTATTGGAGTGAGGATGGGAGTAACAACCAACAGGTGCTGTGACTTAGATAAGTGGTCTATAGCATTAATGGTTAACATAGTAGTTTTAATAGTAGTTATAGGATTTGAATTTAAAGGGTTACTGTAGTCAACTTTTTTGTTACATCTAAAATAGGGCAATGCAATACTCATTTTATTTACTGTTTTAAATTAACACTAAATAAGGCATGTTCATTTTCTGCAGTAAAGTGACAGCAATGCATGATAGCAATTACATCATCCATTGAGAGAAATATCTAGTGTCTTTTAAAACATGGAAAATTAGATACATTTGCTTTTGTTGAAATATTTGGCAACCAATCAGCTGAGAATGAGTGTATGTGCTGTAGTAACATTTAACCCTTCATTCAAATAAATATATATATTATGTAAATTCTGGAATTACTTCATAGCAATTTTTTTGGTTATATTTTTAATATAATTTCTAAATTAACCTTTATGTAATGCACTTACTACAGGAGTGACTGTGTCACACTTCCATGATGTAGTCTAAAAAACAGATGACTAAGAGGCTGAGAGGTTAGTAGTAGTGGACAGATCTAGATCTCTGGATGATGTTTTAAAGGGACAGTCTAGGCCAAAATAAACTTTCATGATTCAGATAGAGCATGTAATTTTAAACAATTTTCCAATTTACTTTGATCACCAATTTTGTTTTGTTCTCTTGATATTCTTAGTTGAAAGCTTAACTAGGAGGTTCATATGCTAATTTCTTAGACCTTGAAGGCCACCTCTTTTCAGAATGCATTTTAACAGTTTTTCACCACTAGAGGGTGTTAGTTCACATATTTCATATATATAATACTGTGCTCATGCACGTGAAGTTATCTGGGAGCAGACACTGATTGGCTAAACTGCAAGTCTGTCAAAAGAACTGAAATAAAGGTGCAGTTTGTAGAGGCTTAGATACAAGATAATCACAGAGGTTAAAAGTATATTATTATAACTGTGTTGGTTATGCAAAACTGGGAAATGGGTAATAAAGGGATTATCTATCTTTTAAAATAATATAAATTCTGGTGTAGACTGTCCCTTTAATGATGACTTGAGAGCTTTAGAAAGTAACATAGAATAACAACGTAAGGTACCTGTATGCCTTGAAAGATTGAAAAAAAGTTTACTAAAGGAAAAACAGGAACAATGATAGCATAATGTACTGTAACTGCATTAATCTTCACATTTGCTGCATTTATAAATATGTTTCTTAAACTTGTATTCCCCTTTGTGGGGATGTGGATACAGTACAATTTATAACTAGTGTTTTGTAAACTGTAGACTTCCTATAGGAAAAGCATTTCAGCTAGTCCTGTGCAAGTAATTATTAAGTTTAGCCATAGATATTTCATTCAAAACCAGTAACGTATTTTCAGATTTGTTGATGCAACAAAACAACGATTACTTCTTTTTTTTTTACTGCATATTCTACCATTAAAGGACCAACAAGCAAAATTATTGCTTTTATCCTTCAAAATGTTCTATCATTCATATTAGTGTGCAGGAAAATAATTGATCTGAAGGTGCTGTGCACTGTCTAGAATTAATCATTTTATACATTCTTTTTTTTTTTTTTTTCATAATTCCTGTTGTGTACAGAAACTCACACTACTGAGATGTTTTTGTTTCTAAAGAATAACGTTTTTATCACATCCTGCAATTTATACCAAAAGCCTAAAAAGTCCAATATACAGTATATATAAAAATAAGAATGAATCTGGGAAGACAAAATTGCTCATTAATGAAATGTATAGAATAGTATAAGATGCAAAATTCACTTTTTATCATATTTTTACATCTGTGATAATCTAATTTTGATTACATCTAATTTTTAATGTATAACAAGGCAAGTATTTATTTATAACAATTATACTGCTATGTATAAATAACAGGCAATTCTTGAAATAATAACTTTGTGGCCAATATACATCAGCTTAAAAACGTGTTTGCATTATTACATATTAGTATTTTTATTTATTACTTATGTCTATATATTATTCTAAAATATTATACATCAATTAGAAAGCATAAAATCCATAGATAAGATATTTATCAACAATACATTATTATGTTTGTTTAATGTTGTTAACATTTTGCGTTATCTATATATTTAAAATATACAGTTCTGAAATACAGTTAATAAATATAGATTTTTTTGTTTCTGATGACTCTTCAGTAAATCCTGTGGATATTACACAAGTAAGTTGGAAATTATCATAACATATAAATATAAACTATAAATATATATTTATATTAACAACCGAAATAGCAAATCTGAAATAATTTAGACAGTCTGGATAACAGCTAAACATACTGAATCCTTTCTTTTACATTAAGATCAACACATTATACTCACAAGAGCTTGTTTGAGTTTTATGTTGCTAAAAATCAAAATTATAGTGTGCACGCTTGAATAAGATAAACAAACAACGTAAATAAGTGCAATCCAAATATCATTTTTTGTGGGACTAGTAATAAACCAAAGGTTTATAGCAATAAAATATATAACTTGCAAAATCAAAATAGACATCATAATTTTAACGACACTATAATGAGCCTCAAGCTGAGGATTTTGGAATCCGGCATCCTTGCTGGTCATATGTCTGGTGTGATTCCAGAGAGATTTAATCAAAAGACACATTGCAAAAGAAAATATGGGTAATGGTAAGAAAGATCCGACAATGCTTATAATAAATTGAGCAATATAATTTATATCCATGTTGACACTGTTCTCACTTGTGTTATTGGTGGCATTTGTGGAATTTACAATAAGCAATGGAAAGACAAGAAATACAGAAGGCAGACTGGAAATAAATGCAGTTGTCACCATTACCAGGTATAACCAGGGCAAAATCCTGGATATGTTTAGTTTCAGGTAGATGAATAATCTGTAGTTATAGCTGGTGATCTTCACACAGTAGAAAACACAGAGAAGAGTGGTAAACCAGATGCAGCAATAAACTAAAAACATTGAAAACACTTCAGAAAGGAAAAAAGTAGCATTTGACATTTTTTTCCAAAAGACATGGAAACAAATAGTAACTATATCTGTGATTATAATACAACATCTGGCGAGTCCCAAGCTTGCTATTATAATATTGATGGTTTGTAGCTTTTTAGTTTGCAGCCACCAAATGCAATTTATTGTCACAACAAATCCATTGAAAAAGAGTCCAGTTAATGCCAGAAGTCCACTGAGTACAAAAAGCAAAGAGCTTAGCAGGGAATGCATGATTTGTCTAAGGTAATTAGTTATCTGATCAATACAAGATATACAGGCTGCATTATGATTACATATCATGCTTGATTCCTGACATTGGTTTCCTTATTATGCAAATGTTGAGTTATGTGAGATCTACCAAAACATTTTCATATTAACTGCCTGTTCTATGGGCTCTTTGTATTCATGAAACTGTATATTATTTTATCATTAATTTGTGCTTTGTGTTTCAGAATGTAAGCACTTTATTGCAAACATTCTGCAAACAAAATAAATATTTTATAAGCTCATAAACCGTTTGTTTTGCTGTCTCAGAGAATTTTGGGAATATAACCCTTTAAATGTATTGTGGTTTTTGCCACTCATCAGCTGGGAGTAGGTGAATCACTGCTGGGTGAAGTTGATTTCTGGGAGAAATAAAACATATGGCGTAAAGAGAGTCTGCGTAAAAGCAGATTGACGTTAAAAAGTGAGTCGTTGTGAACCTCATTTGCATATCTTACCCAGAATCCTTTGCTGCATTGGAAACAGTGTATCCAGAGGTTTTCTGGGAAAAGCAAGTCTCCTGACATGTTTAGATTTGTTAAATCATCTACACAATTATTTATTTTCTTTATCTTTTGTGCTTAGTGAAAGATTTTAAACTTACTTTTCACCTCCCCATAATTTAAAAAGTTGTTGTATTTCACCCAGAAATCAACTTCACCCAGCAGTGATTCAACTACTCACAAACCATGAAACAACTGTCCTGGGATGGTTTGAATCACTGTTCTAACCCTAGCTAAGCTTAAAAGCTGTATATACATTGATGCTATGGCGTAAAGGAAGTCTTGAACCTCATTTGCATATCTTACCCAGAATCCTTTGCTGCATTGGAAATAGTGTATCCAGAGGATTTCTGCGAAAAGCAAGTTGTCTGACTTGTTTAAATTTGTTAAATGAACTACACAATGAGTTATTTTCTTTATAAATATACATGTATATTCTTATATACATATATATGTATGTGTTAATGTGTGTGTGTATACACATATAAACATATAAATATATATGTATATAGTCATATACATATATATTTAAACTTTGCTGCCCATCGCTGCCTGACTTACCCCCTTCGCTGGGCTAGATTCTTCTGCCATAACTATCAGAATGAGAACGAGGCTCCCATTAGATCCTATGGAAACACACTCTTTTTGATTGCAAAGCTTCCATTCAATGCAAATGCATTGCGCTTAAATAGTAATAAACAAAGGTAAAAAGTGGTCTCCAATAGTGCAATAAAAGACTTTTATTCAATAATGTGGGACAGGACCCAAAGAAAAACACAACGTTTCTAGGTCAGTACCGTTTAATCATGATTTTTTTTATTTTTATCATATAGCTGACTTTTATATGCGTACCCTTCTTCTCTTTGCATTTTATTATCTTTTAAAGGACCCTTTTTTAGGGGGAGCAACGCTATAAATATTTCCAGGGTTTTTAACTTTCTTTCACCATAGTAGTTATGTAGCATATATTTTCATTTAAGTGTAAAATATACAACCCCATTCCCGAAAAAATTGGGACAGTATGGAAAATGCAAAAAAACAAACAAAAAGTTAAATTCACCCTGTACTATATTGAAAATACATTATTAACCCATTATTTAATTTTTTACTTTGTAAATTTAGTGTATATTTGAAAATATACACTAATTTAAAATCTGACTACAAGTTCCCAAAAAGTTGGGTCAGGGGCAATTTAGGACAAGATGTGACAATTTCAAAGGTAATTTGAAACAGGTGAGGCAATTGTGTAATCATAGTATATAAGGAGCCTCCAAAAAAGGCCTATTCTTTCAAGAACAAAGATGAATCGAGGCTTGCCACACTGCCAACAGCGAATAATCCAACACTTCCCCAAAGACAAATCAGATTTTGGGCATTTCAACTTCTAAAGTGCACAATATAATTAAAAGATTCAAGGAATCCAGTAAAATCTCGGTGCATAAAGTGCAAAGCCGAAAATCACTTTTGAATGCGCGTGATTTCTGATCCCTCAGATGTCACTGTCTCAAAACCATCATGAGTCTGTAATGGATATCCTACCATGGGTTCAGGAATACTGAAGTTAAGGCTTTACTATGCAAAGCAGAAGCCATACATCAACACTGTCCAGAAGCGCCGCCAACTTCTCTGGGCTTGGTCTATTCACTTACCTCTTAAGCAAGATGGATGCCTTACTGGGAAATCGTGAAGTGGTTCCTTGTGGCGTACTAATCAGTGAGGTAGCAGCACTTGTCAGAAGGCAAAAAGAGCAGCTAAAAGGTTGCATGCTAGTCCATCTGGAGAAATGCCCTGAGCTGATACTGTCCACCTAGTGTGATCCCAGAACAAATGGAAAATTAGGATCCGAACTGATAACCTGTCGACTGACAGTAATATGCAGGATCAGACTGATATACTACAGGAAAGTTCTACTCTGTGAAAAGCATTACTGGGTCAAAAAGAAGCTGCACCCAGGTGGTAAATCAACATAGAACAGGCTAACAATGGTATTGAGCTGCTTGTTCGTTCCTGTGAGTGCGCTTTTCTCTGTGTTTATTTAGGCTCCCTAAGGGAAAAAGGGGCAACCAGATGTGGACTCCTTAGTCAGTGTGCTTAGAGGAATATGGCTACACCTCACTGATGAGGCCCAATGAAGGCCGAAACAATTGTCTGGGGTTGCTGTATTCCTTGTTCAGAGAGGAATTGCCTGGTATTTCGGTGCTGGACTGACCGTAATATGCAGAATCAGACTGATATAAAAAGAAAAGGCACAATAGTGCAACATCAGTGGTGTGTTTAGCCGTTTCAATATGATTACCCCAAGCTCCAACTGGATCTGGTATTAGGGCTATATGTTCAAATAAAGTCTGTGGAAAGTCTCAAAAATATAAAAAGACTTTTATTAAAACAGTGCTAAAACACGACGTTTCATGGTCTTACACAGACTATTTCATCAGGTGAATTACATGCTTCAATTAACCACGGATTTAAATGTATTTCTGAGCGTTCTAAGGGAAACAATGCGCATGCGTGAAACTTTCTGTTCACAGGGAGACCAATCATCTCGCAAACTGCATTGGCCAATCAGGATTGAATTAGTATCACACACCTCCAAGCTAAAGAAACTCTATAGGAAGTGTTATATAGAAGTATCAATCTTAATTCGATACAATTAAGTAGCGGGCTGTCTAAACATAAAGTGTTAATAAACAGTAGCCAATATGTTGATGTTTCTGCTTAATTCAAATTTGCCGGAAAAACTCACGCTAGCACATTGCTATTACCCCGTACAATCTAACCACAATAAAATATAAAAATCAGGATATAAATAAACCTGTTATGCAAGGTTATTTCTCCTATAACAATCTAAAACTATACCTTGCAGAAAAAATATTTGACTCGTCCATAGGGCTCACCAGCACTAAAAATCGGATTTTCGGAGAACGCTACGTGGGACAGTAAACCGGAAGTACAAGCGCAGCACTCTCGAAGCAGCGGCGGTGAAGAAGGGAGCGGCATCACTGACAGGAGCTGCATCTCGTGTAAGTCCGCTTTTAGTGTATTTACATTTAGAGAGTGCTGTATTTGATCTATATACACATAATATGTGATTGTATATATACTACTGGGAATTATGTCTGAGTGACTTGGAACTTTGTAATCGAGTGCTGGAGTTAATGTTGTGGTTTGGAAGTTGATCTCTTAATCTAAAACTATACAATACAATTTAACTATAAAATGATACACATAATGTTGTTCTTATTCTTGATGTCCATATGCTAAAACATATTGTGCTAGTGTTATTGCGCTAACAGACTAAAATGACCTAAACACAGGGAAAATATAAAAACATGACCGGACCCCTTTGACCATATCTAGGTAGTCTCCTGACAGAATTGCGAACCAACGTCTAATATAAATGAAGTTAAATTCCTCTACTGTACCAGCTTATATAATATACCATTGACCAAACTGTATAAGTTCCAGTGATCAGAACTGGTCTGATGTGTTTACCCTACAGTTCAAATAGCCAATTAGAAAGGAGGTGCCCACCAAATGATGGGAAATAATGTACTGATTTACTATTCAGACTATACTCCCCCCATTCCTCAACAGTAGTCTATCTATTGTTATAACCTAATTGGATATATATAAAGGTAAGGGTATGTCCTATGTCCCTAATGGTTGAAGGCAGCCATGTCTATGTTCTCATTTAGCCCAAATGGATTCAGAGTCTTCATCTTCCAGATCCAATATATTTCTCTCTGTCTGAGATAGAGAAATCTATTCCTACCCCACTTGGGAAGAACCTGTTCAAGTGGGTATATTCTAATAATATTAGTTTCCCCTGAATGGCACTTATTGCCGTGTCTAGGAATGCTATGGTTTTTTATGTTATTTTTGAGGTTTCTCATATGTTCCCCCCATCTCTTTTTGAGGGGTCTAGAGGTCCTTCCAATATATTGGACCCCACACTTGCACTCTAAAAGATACACAACAAAGCATGAATCACAAGTGAAATGTGTATCTATCTCGAATGTCTCTTTTGTAGCATAGGAGGTCACATTAACTTTTTTCCCTGATGTAAACTCACAGAGACCACATAGGGCTCTTTTGCATTGATAAAAAACAGATTTAACCATACTATTTTTTACTTTTTTTATTTTCTAAGGGTCCTATTTGTCATTTTTTCATCAAGATCTTACTAGGGGCCAGTCTGTTTTTAAATATTTATGAATACAAAGCTCTTTCTAGACTAGGTAAAAATAGTGACCTGGTAATAAGACAGGCAGACGAAGGAGGTGGGATAGTTGTGCAAGATTTTAATGACTATCTTAAAGAGGCTAAGAGAATATTATTAGATTTAGAATGTTACAAGAAACTCACCTTCAATCCAACACAAAAGTTTCTGGCCAGTCTAGTTAAACTGATTGATAAGGGATGGTTGGAAGGTATTCTAAATAAAAAAGAAAGAAGTTTTTTGATACCTCATAACCCCAATTTAGCCTACTACTACCATCTGCCCAAGATCCACAAGTCCACTATTGATCCCCCAGGGCGACCCATCATATCAGGGATAGGGAACCGACTTGTAATTTATCGGAGTACGTGGATAATTTTCTAAAGAAATCAGTTTTTGCACTGCCCTCTTATGTTAAAGATACACCGTATCTTATTTCTAAAGTTTCGGAAATCAAAAGAGGAAATAGAAATCTTATTTGGATCACATGTGATGTATCCTCTTTGTATTCAAATATATCTCATACTATAGGTATAGAGACAGCTGACTCCTTCCTAAAAATAGATATATATTTGCCAGATAAGCAACGTTTATTTTTACTAGAAGCTATATCCTTCGTTTTAAAACATAACTATTTTGTTTTTCAGGAGGAATTTTATATCCAGATCAAGGGGACGGCCATGGGGACCAGGTTTGCCCCAAGCTTTGCTAACTTTTTTATGGGGGTGTTTGAGGAAAAATATATATATTCCTCTCCTCATAGGACGAACCTGGTCTTCTACGGCTGTTTCATAGATGATTTGTTATTTATCTGGGAGGGAACCAAATTAGAAGCTGGTATTTTTGTTAATACACTGAACAAGAATGATATGGGAATTGATTTTACCTATCAGATGGATGACCTATCTATTGAATTTTTAGATTTGGTCCTAGGATGGGACACACATGGGAATATTACCACCAAAACACATTTCAAAACTGTAGATACCAACAGTTACCTCAATTACAACAGCAATCACTATAAACCTTGGAAACAGAACATTCCATTTAATCAGTTTTGTAGAATAAGAAGGAATTGTACCAATCTAGAAACTTTTGATGAACAATCAATGCTTTTGAAAGAAAGATTCGTGGAGAAACAATATCCAAGGGAACTAATTGAGGAAAGGTATATGAGAGGCCGTGATAAAGATAGAAATGATCTGATAAATAAGAATATGACATATATTAATAAGAATATAGAGACTATGGTGTCACATGATATCAACAATAAAGAATCTATAAAGTCTATAAACAACAATAAGGAGGGCAATAATAATAATGTAAATAAAAATAAAAATATTAATAAGAATGGTCTGAGATTTATCACTCAATATAATAACAACTTCAGAAAAATTAAAAATATACTCAATAAATATTGGTATATTCTTAAAGGAGATCCACATATGAGAAACCTCAAAAATAACATTAAAAACCATAGCATTCCTAGACACGGCAATAAGTGCCATTCAGGGGAAACTAATATATTTAGAATATACCCACTTGAACAGGTTCTTCCCAAGTGGGGTAGGAATAGATTTCTCTACCTCAGACAGAGAGAAACATATTGGATCTGGAGGATGAAGACTCTAAATCCATTTGGGCTAAATGAGAACATAGATATGGTTGCCTTCAACCATTAGGGACATAGGACATACCCTTACTTTTATGGTGGTTTACATTCTACCATTAGGGGCATATGACACACTCACATGCAAAAGGGTACAATATTCGTATATTAATAATTAAGCGTATATAGAAATTTTACAGTAATAACTCTAAGGGGTCTAGTACATAAATGTTATTTTGGGGTACTGTGTGGTACATCATTGAGATTCAACATCTAAGATATATATACTTTAAAGTGGGACCATTAAAAAGTTAAACATTGATTACGACAATGAGATATTATATACTCCACTACACACATAGGAATATGAAATAATGTATATCAGGGTTTGAAAGTAAAACTAAATATTTTCAAATAAATATAAAAAATTTATAATTTATATATACATCAAATTAATTTTGAAATACTTGAGATTTTGAACCGGCTTGTTTGAGTTGGAGTATTTTATTTATCACTTTTTGGGTATATATATCCAATTAGGTTATAACAATAGATACGCTACTGTTGAGGAACGGGGGGAGTATAGTCTGAATAGTAAATAAGTACATTAGTTCCCATAATTTGGTGAGCACCTCCTTTCCAATTGGCTATTTGAACTGTAGGGTAAACACATCAGACCAGTTCTGATCACTGGAACTTATACAGCTTGGTCAATGGTATATTATATAAGCTGGTACAGTAGAGGAATTTAACTTCATTTATATTAGACGTTGGTTCGCAATTCTGTCAGGAGACTACCTAGATATGGTCAAAGGGGTCCGGTCATGTTTTTATATTTTCTCTGTGTTTAGCACAATATGTTTAGCATATGGACATCGAGAATTAGAACAGCATTATGTGTATCATTTTATAGTTAAATTGTATTGTATAGTTTTAGATTGTTATAGGAGAAATAACCTTGCATAACAGGTTTATTTATATCCTGATTTTTATATTTTATTGTGGTTAGATTGTACGGGGTAATAGCAATGTGCTAGCGTGAGTTTTTCCGGCAAATTTGAATTAAGCAGAAACATCAACATATTGGCTACTGTTTATTAACACTTTATGTTTAGATAGCCCGCTACTTAATTGTATCTAATTAAGATTGATACTTCTATATAACACTTCCTATAGAGTTTCTTTAGCTTGGAGGTGTGTGATTCTAATTCGATCCTGATTGGCTAATGCAGTTTGCGAGATGATTGTTCTCCCTGCGAACAGAAAGTTTCACGCATGCGCATTGTTTCCCTTAGAACGCTCAGAAATACATTTAAGTCTGTGGTTAATTGAAGCATGTAAGTCACCTGATGAAACGGTCAGTGTAAGACCGTGAAACGTTGTGTTTTAGCACTGTTTTAATAAAAGTCTTTTTATATTTTTGAGACATTCCACGGACTTTATTTGAACATATAGCCCTTATACCAGATCCAGTTGGAGCTTGGGGTAATCATATTGAAAGGGCTAAACACAGTATTGGTTTGGGCTGATTCTGTAAGCACCCTCTTGTTTCCATGTACACTGGTTTGTGGATAAAGACATCAACATTACACAGAGGCATCCAGGAAAACCGAGGAGTAGTCTGCTGAACGACTATAAGAGCTCAGACTGTCGTTGTGGCACTTATCAAGTGCTTAATTCTTGTAAGTACAACTGTTTGGAGTGGGGAATTGTGTATACACCACTGATGTTGCACTATTGTGGTGCCTTCTTTTCTTTTTATATTTAATACTGCAGAACTGTGTACCAACTAACATCTTGAAGAAGCAGCAAGCCGCAGATTGGTACCTTTATCTGATATAGGAATCCCTTCCATCCATCACTGGCAATAGAGGGGATCACCCCAACACGATATCCAGTGTGCGAAACTCTACCCCCCCATCCGGGACAATAGCATTGCTATACACGCTGATATAACATTTATTTGTTGTAGTCCTGAGCATTTGTGTATGAAAACAGCATTATGGACCTTTTATAACATTTCATTGCCACTGATTGTTGCACAGTTATTATTTATTTTATTATTTTTTATGGCTGCAATCTTTCGCCTAGATTTAGAGTTCTGCGTTTGCCGTCAAAAGCAGCGTTAAGGGCTCCTAACGCTGCTTTTTACCGCCCGCTGGTATTTAGAGTCAGCCAGGAAAGGGTCTAACACTCACTTTCCAGCCGTGACTTTTCCATACCGCAGATTCCCTTACACCAATTGCGTATCCTATCTTTTCAATGGGATCTTCCTAACGCCGGTATTTAGAGTCTTGGCTGAAGTGAGCATTAGACCCTCTACCGACAATACTCCAGCCGCAGAAAAAAGTCAGTAGTTAAGAGCTTTCTGGGCTAACGCCGGTTCATAAAGCTCTTAACTACTGTGCTCTAAAGTACACTAACACCCATAAACTACCTATGTACCCCTAAACCAAGGCCCCACATCGCCGCCACTATAAGAATTTTTTTTAACCCCTAATCTGCCAACCGCACATCGCCACCACCTACATGTACCCCTAATATGCTGCCCCTAACATCGCCGACCCCTATATTATATTTATTAACCCCTAATCTGCCCCCCCCCACATCGCCGCTACCTAACTACACTTATTAACCCCTAATATGCCGACCGGACCTCGCCGCTACTCTAATAAATGTATTAACCCCTAAACCTCCTCACTCCCGCCTCAAAAACCCTATAATAAATATTATTAACCTCTAATCTGCCCTCACTAACATTGCCGACACCTAACTTCAAGTATTAACCCATAATCTGCCAACTGGACCTTGTCGCTACTATAATAAATGTATTAACCCCTAAAGCTAAGTCTAACCCTAACCCTAACACCCCCCTAAATTAAATATAATTTTAATCTAACAAAATAAATCAAGTATTATTAACTAAAGTCTTTCTATTTAAAACTAAATACTTACCTGTAAAATAAACCCTAAAATTGCTACAATATAATGAATAATTATATTGTAGCTATTTTAGGATTTAGATTTATTTTACAGGCAACTTTGTATTTATTTTAACTAGGTACAATAGCTATTAAATAGTTATTTACTATTTAATAGCTACTTAGTTAAAATAATTTCCAAATTACCTGTAAAATAAATCCTAACCTAAGTTACAATTAAACCTACACTATCAATAAATAAATTAAATCAATTAACTACAAGTACCTACAATTAAATAAACTAAACTAAATTATTTTATTTATTTTATTTATAAAATATTTTACCAGGAAGGATACATTGAGATTTCTCTCGTTCTGATCAGCCAATAAAATACGAGCTCAATCTGATTGGCTGATTGGATCAGCCAATTGGATTGAACTTGAATCTGATTGGCTGATTCAATCAGCCAATCAGATTTTTCCTACCTTAATTCCGATTGGCTGATAGAATCCTATCAGCCTATCGGAATTCGAGGGACGCCATCTTGGATGACGTCACTTAAAGGAACCTTCATTCGTTGGTAGTCGATGGTAGGAAGAGGATGTTCCGCGCCGGAGGTCTTGAAGATGGAGCCGCTCCTCGTCGGATGGATGAAGATAGAAGATGCCGCTTGGATGAAGATGTCTGCCGGTCCGGATGTCCTCTTCTGCCTGGATAGGATGAAGACTTCTGGATGTCTTCTTTTGGTCCATCAGTGCTCGGCTGAGTGAAGACGACTCAAGGTAGGGAGATCTTCAGGGGGGTAGTGTTAGGTTTATTTAAGGGGGGTTTGGGTTAGAGTAGGGGTATGTTTGTGGTGGGTTGTAATGTTGGGGGGTGGTATTGTGTTTTTTAACAGGCAAAAGAGCTGATTTCTTTGGGGCATGCCCCGCAAAAAGCGCTTTAAGGGCTGGTAAGGTGATAGAGCTGTTAACTATTTTCGTTTAGATTAGGGTAGGGAATTTTTTTATTTTGGGGCCTTTGTTATTTTATTAGGGGGCTTAGAGTAGGTGTAATTTGCTTAAAATTCTTGTAATCTTTTTTATTTTTTGTAATTTAGTGTTTGTTTTTGTAATTTAGTTTAGTTTATTTAATTGTAGGTACTTGTAGTTAATTGATTTAATTTATTTATTTATTGATAGTGTAGTGTTAGGTTTAATTGTAACTTAGGTTAGGATTTATTTTACAGGTAATTTGGTAATTATTTTAACTAGGTAGCTATTAAATAATAAATAACTATTTAATAGCTATTGTACCTAGTTAAAATAAATACAAAGTTGCCTGTAAAATAAATATAAATCCTAAAATAGCTACAATATAATTATTTGTTATATTGTAGCTACTGTATATTAGGGTTTATTTTAGTTATGTTAGTGAGGGCAGATTAGGGGTTAATACTATTTATTATAGGGTTTGCAAGGCGGGAGTGCGGTGGTTTAGGGGTTAATACATTTATTATAGTGGCGGCGAGGTCCAGTCGGCAGATTAGGGGTTAATAAGTGTAGGTAGGTAGCGGCGACATTGGGGGCGGCAGATTAGGGGTTAATAAATATAATATAGGGGTCAGGGATGTTAGGGGCAGCAGATTAGGGGTACATAGCTATAATGTAGGTTGCGGCAGTGTCCGGAGCGGCAGATTAGGGGTTAATAATATAATGCAGGGGTCAGCGATAGTGGGGGCGGCAGATTAGGGGTTAATAAGTATAAGGTTAGGGGTGTTTAGACTCGGGGTACATGTTAGGGTGTTAGGTGCAGACTTAGAAACTGTTTCCCCATAGGAAACAATGGGACTGCGTTAGGAGCTTAACACTGTTTTTTTGCAGGTGTTAGGTTTTTTTCAGCCCAAACTGCCCCATTGTTTCCTATGGGGATATCGTGCACAAGCACGTTTTTCCAGCTAGCCGCTACCGTAAGCAACGCTGGTATTGAGAGTTGAAGTGGTGGTAAATATGCCTGTACACTCCCTTTTTGGAGCCTAACGCAGCCCTTCAGAGAACTCTAAATACCAGCGTTATTTAAAAGGTGCGGGGGGAAAAAAACACGAACCCCTTTGGCCGAAAAACTCTAAATCTAGGCGTTAGATTGTATGTTTTGCTTATGAGTAACCTTTTGGTAACATCACCTTCACTAGTGATATTGCACTTTAAAAATAGGTGTGTTTAATACTATTTATTATTAACTTACACATTGTGTTATGGTTACACAAGTTAGCTGATTTTTCAGTTTTTTAAACACGATTGAGTATTATTGTGAGAATATTTCACTAAGTACACGATATACTATTTTTATAGTATATGTGCAGAATATTTGGAGCATCCAATTTTTGTATTTAGAATCAGACTGATATACTACAGGAAAGTTCTACTCTGTGAAAAACATTACTGGGCTAAAAAGAAGTTGCAACCAGGTTGTAAATCCCCATAGGTCAGGCTAACAATGGTATTGAGCTAGTTGTTCATTCCTGCGAGTGCGCTTCACTCTGTATGTATTTAATCTCCCTAAGTTAAAAAGGGGCAACCAGATGTGGACTCCTTGCTCAGTGTGCTTAGAGAAATATGGCTACAGGTCACATACGAGGCCTAATGAAGGCCGAAACGATTGTCTGGGGTTGCTGTGTTCCTTGTTCAGAGAGGAATTGCCTGGTATTTTGGCGCTAGACTGACTGTAATAGGCGGGATCAGACTTATGTACTATAGGAAAGTTCTACTCTGTGAAAAGCATTACTGGGCTAAAATGAGCTGCACCCAGGTGGTATATCGCCATAGATCAGGCTAACAATGGTATGGTTGTTTGTTCTTGTGAGTGCGCTTTTCTCTGTATGTATTTAACCTGTCAACTTGGACATGCGTGCAGTCCATGAAAAGGGGGGCATGCTTTCTGAGAGAGAAGTGCAGCAGAAGGGGGCAGTTATCATTTTTAAATCTCCTACTAGCAGCTGCTGCAGCACAATACAACTAAGAAGCAGATACTTTTTTTGCTAGAGGAAATAGGCTATTTGGTGAGACACATTGTAGTGGTTCACACGTTTTTCACTCATAAGGTCTTAAAGCACAGTTTAATTGAAATATGATTTCCAAGCCCTGACCTTTAATATTATATCAGTGAAACAGGTCTCATTTCTTATAAAGAAAGTTTCTGAGTACAATATTCATTTATATAAAACTAGTCCTAAAGCCTGTTCACACTGGCCATTTTTTGCAGTACAGCGTTCCCACCCTTTGCTCTCTCTCTCCCCCTCTCTTTTGTACTCTCTCCCCCTCTCTTTTGCACTCTCTCCCCCTCTCTTTTGTGCTCTCTCTCGCTCCACCTCTCTTTTGCTCTCTCTCCCCCTCTCTTTTGCTCTCTCTCTCCGCCCTCTCTTTTGCTCTCTCCCCCCCTCTCTTTTGTGCTCTCACCCCCTCTCTTTTGCACTCTCTCCCCCTCTCTTTTGCACTCTCTCTCGTTCCACCTCTCTTTTGCTCTCTCTCTCCCCCCTCTCTTTTGCTTTCTCTCCCCCCTCTCTTTTGCTCTCTCTCCCCCTCTCTTTTGCGTTCTCTCTGTCCCCCCTCTCTTTTGCATTCTCTCTCTCTTTTGCACCCTCTCTCTCGCCCCCTCTCTTTTGCGCTCTCTTTCCCCCTCTATTTTGCGCTCTCTCTCCCCCCTCTCTTTTGCTCTCTCTCTTCCCCCTCTCTTTTGCTCTCTCTCTTCCCCCTCTCTTTTGTGCTCTCTATCCCCCCTCTCTTTTGCTCTCGCTCCCTCTCTCTTTTGTGCTCTCTCCCTCTCTCTTTTGTGCTCTCTCCCCCTCTCTTTTGCACTCTTTCTCGTTCCACCTCTCTTTTGCTCTCTCTCTCCCCCCTCTCTTTTACTCTCTCTCTTTTGCTCTTTCTCCCCCTCTCTTTTGCGCATTCTCTCACCCCCTCTCTTTGGCACTCTCTCTCTCCCCCTCTCTTTTGAGCTCTCTCTCCCCCTCTCTTTTGCGCTCTCTCTCCCCCCTCTCTTTTGCGCTCTCTCCCTCTCTCTTTTGTGCTCTCTCCCTCATATAATTTTCCTTTTCTTGTTTAAAATTGGTCGAACCAGCCATAGACAGTAATCAATAATAGCAAGAACAGAAAAGCCGGCGAGTCTCAAGGTGTGAAACAAAGTAAACTTTATTTAATATGGAGGCAAAAAACACATTAAAAGCAAAAGTGTTTAGAAGGCAAGCCTGGAAAAAGTTCTCAATAATGTTTCAATTCCTTTTATTAAAGGCACTTGTTTCCAGGCATCACCTATGCCTAAATCTTCACGGTGGGCAACACAATGTTGTTCAATTTAGTGTGAAACATATTTCTTAAGCCTTGTTGCAACACCATTATTCTTGACCAACATTATAGAAGCACTATCATAGGTAAACATAACCATTTTCTTTAAATCTAAAGGTGCTATAGAAGTTGGTAATTGCAGACGTAACAGTTTTTGCATTCCCAACTATCAGTTTTACTATTCTACCAAACACTGTTTTGTAAGTTGTAGTAGATTTAAAGTAAATAATTAGCATCTTGCTCACTGAGATATCAGTGCTTTCTTCAACAAGCAGTGTATAAAATTTTGCATTGCGAACTTCATCCATTATTTCTTCTCTTATGATAGAGCTGATGGAGTTGAGGAATTCAAAAGGCATAATACTTGCTTCTCCAGCTATCTGGAATCTTGACATAACGAGCCATATGGTCATGAATTTACAAGCATAGAACTTTTCAGTTTCGCAGCCAGAAGTACATCTCTTATAATAATTTTTATTTCGTCAGCATTTGCATGTTGGCGTTCAGCCAAGGCCAATCTATCCGCTTTCTCTTTGGCTGTTTTAGTTAACATGCCACGCAATACAAACAGAGATTTACTAGCAGAATTATTTTCCCTAAGAGCTTGCACTGCAGGCAAATGTATCTTGGTTGCTAGATGACGCTTCATGTAATCAAGTTTCCATCCATCATCCCAGGTCTTACCAGTAGCAGTAGCAACTTTCCCTTCAGAGCATACTGTATAGATCACACCATCATCAGGTTTATGTGTAAGTATCTCCGAAGTCAATGTGAATCTTCTTTACTGATGTGTGTGAATCAGTTTCAACCATTTCAGCTAACCAAGCTTCCTTGAAACTTGAACGGCTTTTTTTGGACTTGGTGGATCTGGTGCTCTACTTCCTTCCTTAGGGGCAGTAGATCTCTTTTTGAATATATCAAACATTATTATTTTTTTCTAGTTATAAAACATTTACTTAGAATTAATGACAATGAATATATATAAATAAAATAAAAAAATCTTCAAAAAGTATGCACTCCTCCTCAGTACAATTGCCAAGGTGGTAACAAAGTAATGCAATATCCCAAAGTCAAAAAGCACTCAATGGGCTTCTTCAAATAAGAAACAACCTTTATTCCAATATTTAAAAGCGAAACGATCGTCTGGTGTTGTCATGTTCCTTGTTCAGAGGAGAATTGCCTGGTATTTCGGGGCTGGACTGACCTTACTTGGCGGGATCAGACTGATATACTTCAGGAAAGTTTCTTCTGTGAAAAGCACACTGGTCTAAAAGAGGCTGCTTCCGGGTGGTAAATCGCCATAGAACAAGCCACTGAGCTGTTGTTCGTTCCTGGTAGAGCGCTTCTCTCTTTGTATCCAATATTAAAAAGCTCATGACGTTTTGGGCACCGGTCCGGTCCCTTTGTCAAATGATTTTGTCAGAACAAACATGTTTGTTTTGTCCTGTCAAAATCATTTGACAAAGGGACCGGACCGTGCCCGAAACGTCATGAGCTTTTTAATATTGGAATAAAGGTTGTTTCTTATTTGAAGAAGCCCATTGAGTGCTTTCTGACTTTGGGATACATACGGTACATATATACGTATACACACACACACACATATATATATATATATATATATATATATACAGGGAGTGCAGAATTATTAGGCAAATGAGTATTTTGACCACATCATCCTCTTTATGCATGTTGTCTTACTCCAAGCTGTATAGGCTCGAAAGCCTACTACCAATTAAGCATATTAGGTGATGTGCATCTCTGTAATGAGAGGGGGTGTGGTCTAATGACATCAACACCCTATATCAGGTGTGCATAATTATTAGGCAACTTCCTTTCCTTTGGCAAAATGGGTCAAAAGAAGGACTTGACAGGCTCAGAAAAGTCAAAAATAGTGAGATATCTTGCAGAGGGATGCAGCACTCTTAAAATTGCAAAGCTTCTGAAGCGTGATCATCGAACAATCAAGCGTTTCATTCAAAATAGTCAACAGGGTCGCAAGAAGCGTGTGGAAAAACCAAGGCGCAAAATAACTGCCCATGAACTGAGAAAAGTCAAGCGTGCAGCTGCCAAGATGCCACTTGCCACCAGTTTGGCCATATTTCAGAGCTGCAACATCACTGGAGTGCCCAAAAGCACAAGGTGTGCAATACTCAGAGACATGGCCAAGGTAAGAAAGGCTGAAAGACGATCACCACTGAACAAGACACACAAGCTGAAACGTCAAGACTGGGCCAAGAAATATCTCAAGACTGATTTTTCTAAGGTTTTATGGACTGATGAAATGAGAGTGAGTCTTGATGGGCCAGATGGATGGGCCCGTGGCTGGATTGGTAAAGGGCAGGGAGCTCCAGTCCGACTCAGACGCCAGCAAGGTGGAGGTGGAGTACTGGTTTGGGCTGGTATCATCAAAGATGAGCTTGTGGGGCCTTTTCGGGTTGAGGATGGAGTCAAGCTCAACTCCCAGTCCTACTGCCAGTTTCTGGAAGACACCTTCTTCAAGCAGTGGTACAGGAAGAAGTCTGCATCCTTCAAGAAAAACATGATTTTCATGCAGGACAATGCTCCATCACACGCGTCCAAGTACTCCACAGCGTGGCTGGCAAGAAAGGGTATAAAAGAAGAAAATCTAATGACATGGCCTCCTTGTTCACCTGATCTGAACCCCATTGAGAACCTGTGGTCCATCATCAAATGTGAGATTTACAAGGAGGGAAAAAAGTACACCTCTCTGAACAGTGTCTGGGAGGCTGTGGTTGCTGCTGCACGCAATGTTGATGGTGAACAGATCAAAACACTGACAGAATCCATGGATGGCAGGCTTTTGAGTGTCCTTGCAAAGAAAGGTGGCTATATTGGTCACAGATTTGTTTTTGTTTTGTTTTTGAATGTCAGAAATGTATATTTGTGAATGTTGAGATGTTATATTGGTTTCACTGGTAAAAATAAATAATTGAAATGGGTATATATTTGTTTTTTGTTAAGTTGCCTAATAATTACGCACAGTAATAGTCACCTGCACACACAGATATCCCCCTAAAATAGCTATAACTAAAAACAAACTAAAAACTACTTCCAAAACTATTCAGCTTTGATATTAATGAGTTTTTTGGGTTCATTGAGAACATGGTTGTTGTTCAATAATAAAATTAATCCTCAAAAATACAACTTGCCTAATAATTCTGCACTCCCTGTAAAACAATAACATAGCCCTACATAGTAGAATATTTAGGTAACCTACATTTCTCTCAGATTTTTAATTGAGGTTTCATTATATTTTTCACTAAACATTCATAGATTTGGAGGTGCCTATTTGCACAATAACCTTAGTTTCATCTTAGATCTTTGATTAAAGGGACAGTCTAGTCCAAAAAAAACTTTCATGATTCAGATAGGACAGTTTTCCAATTTACTTTTATCACCAATTTTTCTTTGTTCTCTTGGTATTCTTAGCTGAAGGCTTAACCTAGGAGGTTCATATGCTAATTTCTTAGACCTTGAAGGCCACCTCTTAAGAATGCATTTTAACAGGTTTTTTCACCACTAGAGGGTGTTAGTTCATGTTTTTCATATAGATAACAATGTGCTCATGCACGTGAAGTTACCTGGGAGCCATCACTGATTGGCTAAACTGCAAGTCTGTCAAAATAACTGAAATAAAGGGGCAGTCTGCCGAGGCTTAGATACAAGATAATCACAGAGGTAAAAAATATATAAATATAACTGTGTTGGTTATGCAAAACTAGGAAATGGGTAAAAAATGGATTATCTATCTTTTAAAACAATAACAATTCTGGTGTAGACTGTCCCTTTAATTCAGGTGGAACACTGCTAGCTGCTAAATGTTCGCTGCACATATATGACGTTTGGCTGACACTGTGGTAAACTTGCATTAAAGTTTTCTTTATATCTACTGAGAAAATGTTTACACATAAAACATTGCAATAAAGTTTGTTTGTAGTATGTTTGTCTGGATACAAAATGTGTTTTTACTACAAAGCTATGCCATCAGTTAGAAATACATTCTTTAGAAAGACTCTCACAGCTACTAAATCATTTTATATTCTTTAATGAATGTGTTTAGTTAATTACCCTGCAATACAGGATTTAAATAATCTTTCATATGTATGCTTAATAAAGTTGTTCTGCAATACGAAATTTATAAATGTGTTTAGTGAAATTTAAATACTAACAAGTGATGTTATACGATTTTCTATAATCTATACTAATACTAAAATGGAGGTTTATTTAACCTTGTATTAGCAAATCCTAAAATGGATGCTCATTTATATAATTCAATAATTAAAAGTGCATATGTCTAACTCTTGTAAAACATGTTTTCAAGGTTGAGCTGTTGTTGTCAGAAATGGTGATGCTAGAGAGACATTCTGTTGATGCTAAAAATAAATATAAATGGAAAACAATAGATAAGAATGATGATGTCATCTAATAAGATACACTATAAATACACCTAGTTGTAAACAGTAGGCAGGTTATTCTGACAGGTTCTTCTAGAGCATCTTAAAGATTAGGATTTTGGTTGCAGAGAGCCATTTTGAATGGTATTTAAACAATTATTAATGTAAGCAAGCTTAATTATTAATATAAGCAAGCTTAATTCATTCAGTCAATTTAACTATGTGTATGTGTAATGGATTTTAAATTAATTTCATTTTTTTATTACTTCTGTAAGCTAATTTTTCTGCATAATAAAAAATTATTTTGAAACAATATTCTCTCTCTCTCAATTCCATTGCTTATTTATTATAAATAAATATTGTACTAATAAACTTCCTTTATAAGAAATGAGACCTGTTTCACTGGTATAATTTTTGAAGGGACCACCAAAAAATGTTCTTACATTTAAATTCTTCCCAATGATCCATTTTACGTGCTGGGGTGTATTAAATTGTTTACAAGTAACTCCTTTACCCCTATTTTGGCCCTTGAAATAGCTGATTTAGCTTGTGGTATCCCAACCTATACTGAAAGTTTTAATACTGGAGTCTCAGCTATTGAACAGCCTAAGTTAACACAACCAGCAGAAGAAGTGACACTCCCAGTGGGGTGCAGGGTAGTTAAGTAATAACTTGATAATTTTCCATTGTTCTCTCTATATATTGCGCTTTAGTTTTCCAGACAAATATAAGTGTGACGGATCCCCGGCTACCCCGACTGGGTAGCTCCACCAAAGGGATTCTTTCACTGCCTGTTACAAGCTGCTATGTAGCACAGGAAAGTGATTCTAACAGGAGCCCACCTAAATGACTAGACAGACTAACATTCAAGTGAAAAAAGAACTGACTTTATTGGGACAAACACACATCTTTTATACATACAACTCATCTTGATAAGACATGAGACAATGCCACAGTTTTCCTGCCATTCCCACCCCTCCAGACAGGCTGGAAGCCGGCCATAGCAACCATGGTCCTATAGATTCCCAGTACCCAAGGGTGGTGGTTTTTGGGGTGATCCCGGGAGAGCGGCGACACTTCCAGGGAGTCATTTTAAAGATCTCAGTCCCCAGAACCTACAGTCCAAAAAGCGACGTGATCTGTGACTGGGGACAGGAGTTATGCTGGTTTAAACGTCCACCTGGAAATCCAGGGAGAATAGGGGTTATAGGGGGAACCGGAAACCCCGGTTCCCAAGGGAGCTCCCTTCAGGCAATCACCCCACCTCTGGCCCACCCTGAGAGGCAGCAAACCCCAGAAGAGCGGAGCTCTGGGATAAAGGGCCACTGGAGCGACCTGGGTCAAAGGGCACCGGTAATCCTGGATGATGCGGCCGACCGGTAGTTCCAGGGGCCCGGCCGGCCGAAGGGGAAAGTGGCGGTCAGCCACCAGCTCTTCCAAGATGACATTCAATACACAAAACAACAGGAACAGAAGGTCTGGGGAATCGCGGTTGCTCTGAGGAGCCCAAAACCGCTGAGAGACAGCAGGGGTGAGGTCATAGGGGGGTAAGGGATCAATCCCTGCAGCCCAGTGTCCGGGACAATAAGGAAGCAAGTGTTTGTACACAAAGTGATAACATAATGAGATATGATATTACCTGAAGCTCAACCCATTGTAATAGGCTATGGTTTAAATGCACAAAACCAGCTACTTCATATACACAAATAAACCTGAAAAAGCAATTTTTCATACATTTTATACTCTGCAGCTCATATAACAAGTCATTGAAAATACATAAATATAAAAACAATTTTACAGTATACTGTCCCTTTAAAGGTCAGTGCTTGGAAATCATATTTCAATAAAACTGTGCTTTAAGATCTCATGGGGCAGACTTATTACAGTGTGGACGGACATGATATGCTGTAGCGTATCATGTCTGCCGCACACCGATAAATGACGACAGCATACACTGTCTGCATTTATCATTGCACAAGCAGTTCTGGTGAACTGCTTGTGCAATGCCACCCCCTGCAGGGGGTGTCAATTAATCCGATCGTATAGGACCGGGCGGATTGATGTCCGCAGCCTCAGAACAGGTGCAAGTTATGGAGCATCGGTCTTTAGACCGCTGCTTCATAACTATTGTTTCCGGCAAGCCTGAAGGCTCACGTGAAAACAGGGACATCAAGCTCCATTTGGAGCCTGATAATTTGGCCCCTATGAGTGAAAAAGGTATGAACCACTACAAAAAAGGTGGAATACAAATGCCTCATACATGGCAAAGACTAATCATTTTATGCCTTCTTTCTACCCTATAACAGTCCCTCTGAGCTATTGGGTTGACAAGAGGATTGTGTGGCCTTTCCAGGCTACAGTAGCTCAGGAGTACCTCTCTTGTCTCCCAACCAAAGTTAGCAAGTGTTCTGATTAACTAGCAATATACTTAACCCTTAGTGCTCACAAATGGCACCGCAGCTCATTGAGCAAATGGCATTCAAATATAACATTCCAAAGCTAGGTTACCCTGCCCTAAGGTTTGACAATGGTTGATTTTAAAATGTTTTCCACTCCTGCTCCTGCCCTTCCTGCTCTATGGTGGTCATCATCAGTTAATTTAATGAACTGTAGAAAATTATTGGCTGCTGTGTCCAAGGGACTCTAGATATGTGTATGTCTTTCTCCTCCCTTGAATGTAAATGTATGAGATTTATGTACTGTGAGGTCTACCTAGTTCAGTCTGCTGCCTGCTCCTGCCCTTCCTGTTCTGTGTTGGTCCTCATCCGTCTATGCCAAATTTGAGGGAACTGCTGGCTTCTGTGTCTAAGGGACTCTTGGCACATGACTGTCCTCCTCCTCCCTTTGAGGTGTATATTGTAGCTTTATTTACCATGTGGCTTAACTAGTTTGGTAAGTTTGCTGCCTGCTGCTGACACCCATGCTCCTGTCCTACCTGCTCTGTTGTGGTCATAATCCGTTAAAGGCAAACAATGTTGCAATCTGTTGGCCACTTAGTCCACTGGTCTCTAAGCACATGTTTGTCCTCCTCAATTGGAGACATATTTTTTTTTATTTTGTACAAGAGGTCTAAATAGTTCAGTTACTCTGCTGCTACTGCCTCTCATGTTCCTGCCCTCTCTGCTGTGTAATGGTCATCTTCTTTTTAAGTAAAAAAATCATAGCAAATTATTTGCTGCTGTGTTCAGGGGACTCTAAGCATTTTGGTCCTCCTACCTTGAAGGTATATTTTTGCATTCTGTGTATGGGAGGTCTACCTAGTTCAGTAACTATTCTGCCTGCTGCCACAGCCTCTCCTGCTCCTGCCCTATGGTGGTCATCATTCGTTAAAGTAAAAAATCCTAGCAAACCGTTGGCTTCTGTGCCCAAGGAACATTAAGCATATGTTTGTCCTCCTCCCCTGGATGTGTATTGTTGAGATTTGTGTACCGGAGGTCTACCTAGTTCAGAATCTCTGCTACCAGCTGCGGCCACTCCTGTTCCTGACCTTCCTGCTCTTTTGTGGTCATCATCCAACAAGGCCAAATCCTTAGGGAACTGCTAGCCACTGTCTCAAATGGGCTCTAGGCATGTGTTTGTCCTTCTCCTCCCTTTGGAGGTGTAGTTCTGAAGGTTGTGTACTAGTTCAGTCTGTTGCTGCCTGCTTCACCTGCAACTCCTGTTTCTGCCCTTCCTGCTCTGTGTTGGTCATCATCAATTAAAGTAAAAAAAGTCATAGCATACTGTTGCTGTGTACAAGTGTCTCTAAGTGTCTCCTTTGGAGATATATTTTTGAGGTTTGTATACCAGAGGCCTACCTTGTTCAGTAATTCTGCTGCATGCTGCTGCCTCTCCTGCTCCTGCCCTTCCTACACTGTAGTGGTCATCATCAGTTAAAGTAAACAAATCATACCAAAATGTGTTCCGCTGTGTCCAAGGGACTCTAAACACATTTGTCCTCCTCACTTGGTGGTGTTTTTTATGAGCTTTATGTATGTACTGTGAGGCCTACCTAGTTAAGTAAATCTGCTACATGCTATTTCCTCTCCTGCACCTGGCCTTCCTGCTCTGTGGTGTTCATAGTCAGTTAAACTAAAAGATTATAACAAATTGTTGGCTGCTGTGTCCAAGGATCTTTAAGCACGTTCTTGTCCTGCTCCGCTGGAAGTGTATTTTTGAAGTTTATATATTGCAAGGCCTACCTTGTTCAGTAACTATGCTGCCTGCTGCTGCCTCTCCTGCTCCTGTCCTTCCTGCTCTGTAACTTAGGACTCTAAACACTTTCTCCTCTCTTCTGCTCTTTTCCATCTCTTCTGCTCTACCCCCTCTCTTTAGCTCTTTCCTCTCTCTTTAGCTCTTTCCTATCTCTTTTTGTCTCTCCCCCACTCTTTCTATTTCTCTCCCCTCTCTCGCGCAGACTCTGCCAAGTCACACCCCCGCCACGCCTGACCACACCCCGACCATGTCAGGTCACGCCCGGCCCCACCCACATTCCCACCGGCCACGCCCCAGGCCACTTTCGGAGTTTTGCCGCAAACAGCATGTCAGGTAAGGCCAGGTGTGTTTGTCCTCATGCTGCATCTACTGCGCATGACAGCTTCAGACAAACACACTTGACCTTTTATATTATAGGATAAGAAATGGAATTGAGAGAGAGAATATTGTTTTAAAAGACATTTTTATTATGCAACAAAATTAGCTTACAGAAGTAATTAAAAAAAATGAAATTAATTTAAAATCCATTACACATACACAGAGTTAAATTGATTGAATTAATTAAGCTTGCTTATATTAATATTTGCTTACATACCACTTGAAATTATTTTCTGCAACCAAAATCCTAATCTTTAAGATGCTCTAGAACAACCTGTTAGAATGACCTGCCTACTGTTTACAAAAAGGTGTATTTATAGTGTATTAGATGACGTCATCATTCTTATCTATTGTTTTCATTTCATATTTATTTTTAGCATCAACAGAATTGAAATAAATCTTATCTCTCTTTCAATGTTCCCTCTAATTTTTTTTCTTTGTGTGCAATTATTTTTTTCTTTGTGCGGACTTGATACTGTGTACTCGGTACTGTGCGCAGCACTGAGAGAGTCGAGAAGAATAGCTAAAATATTTAACCTTAGAGTAAATTTTCACAAGTTATCATGTTATTAGTATATTTTCAGCCTCCACAACCAAAAATAAAATACAGAATGTCTTGAATTATATTATGTGAAATTATTTTTATGTAGTATGTTCTATTTTTTCTGATCCATAACCTCTGAATGATAGCAACTGGCTCTATTAATACTATAGCAAATACCTAATATACTTAAAGTTAATGTAAATTTTGATGATCCAGTGCCCAGTTATTAATAATCCTATTAAGAACAGGGGCACATTCATTCATCAAACTTTAAATTTCACTGGTTTTGTTAAAATGCTTACCTTTCTTCGTGAAAGCTGCTCCAGCGCTTCCCCCGCCATCGCAAGCCTCTTCCTACATCAGCAATGACAATCCTGGCCTTCCTCCAATCACGGCATTGCTTTAGGCAATGATTCCCCAGGGGGGGAAAGCCGTGATAGGAGGATGCCGGAATCGTCATTGCTGACATATGAAGAGGCTTGTGATGAGCTGGAGAAGCACTGGAGCGGCTTTCAAGAAGAAAAGGTAAGTATTTGAACAAAACCAGTGAAATATAAACTTTGATGAATGAAAGTGCCCCTGTTTTTAATATGATGTTTAAAAACCGGGCACTCGTTCCACAAACTTTACATTCACTTTTATAGTAACAATTTTTTTTACTCATACAAATGGAAAAACATTAGCTTAACGTTTTAAAGATTTTTTACAGGATTTGTACTATCAGTCTGATAGAAAGTGCTTGAGTGTGCTGTAGACTCATAAGGAACAAGGCTTGGCTGTGGTATATTTTCTCTAGAGTCACAGGGAACAAAGCCTAAGTGCCACATAGGTTCTCCAGACTCTGTGTTGATGTCATCCTCATCATCTTTTTCACACAACTCATCTTCTGTGCTGTATTTTTTTTCTCTTATGTCTTTGGAACTTCTCCAGTGCATGGACACTTTATCAAGGTTAGCAGAGTCACACTGAAGAAGATACGACTTTGTGAACATGAACATATTAAGATGTTTCTCTTCAAGTCTGTTCCTCAATTTGGTTTTAATATTATTCATAAGGCTGAATCCCTTTACACAATCTGCACTGGATGCCTGAAATGTTGCACAGATATCCACAAGCTGAGATACCATACTGTGATCAGCATCATTTTAAAAGAGTGAAATTGACCAGGTCTTGAAATGTTTTAAATGTTACAGATTTTATTTTCTTTATGACTAAATATTTATAATCATTGTATTTTCTAATAACAGAATCAATAATATCAGCCGCTCCTCCTTTTTCAACAAGCCTTTCTACTTTTTCTAATCCAAAGTTGAAACTCAGTGGCTTGGCATCAGGGGACATCACACTAAATTCAAAGCATTACCATTACTTTAATTCATTTTCTCATATGTTCACAAACAAGCGGCTAGATTTGGAGTTTTGTCGGTAACGATCCGAAAAACTAACGCCGGCTTTTTTCTGGCCGCACCATAAAAATAACTCTGGTTTTGAGAGTCCACAAAAATGCTGCGTTAGGCTCTAAAAAAGGAGCGTAGAGCATTTTTAACGCAAATGCAACTCTCAATACCAGAGTTGCTTACGGACGCGGCCTCAAAAACGTGCTTGTGCACGATTCCCCCATAGGAAACAATGGGGCTGTATGAGCTGAAAAAAAACCTAACACCTGCAAAAAAGCCGCGTTCAGCTCCTAACGCAGCCCCATTGTTTGCTATGGGGAAACACTTCCTATGTCTGCACCTAACACCCTAACATGAACCCCGAGTCTAAACACCCCTAACCTTACACTTATTAACCTCTAATCTGCCGCCCCCGCTATCGCTGACACCTGTATATTATTTTTAACCCCTAATCTGCCGCTCCGTAAACCGCCGCTACTTACATTATCCCTATGTACCCCTAATCTGCTGCCCCTAACACCGCCGACCCCTATATTATATTTATTAACCCCTAATCTGCCCCCCACAACTTCGCCTCCACCTGCCTACACTTATTAACCCCTAATCTGCCGAGCGGACCGCACCGCTACTATAATAAAGTTATTAACCCCTAATCCGCCTCACTAACCCTATAATAAATAGTATTAACCCCTAATCTGCCCTCCCTAACATCGCCGACACCTAAATTCAATTATTAACCCCTAATCTGCCGACCGGAGCTCACCGCTACTATAATAAATGGATTAACCCCTAAAGCTAAGTCTAACCCTAACACCCCCCTAAATTAAATATAATTTAAATCTAACGAAATTAATTAACTCTTATTAAATAAATTATTCCTATTTAAAGCTAAATACTTACCTGTAAAATAAATCCTAATATAGCTACAATATAAATTATAATTACATTGTAGCTATTTTAGGATTAATATTTATTTTACAGGCAACTTTGTATTTATTTTAACCAGGTACAATAGCTATTAAATAGTTAAGAACTATTTAATAGTTACCTAGTTAAAATAATTACAAAATCACCTGTAAAATAAATCCTAACCTAAGTTCTAATTAAACCTAACACTACACTATCAATAAATTAATTAAATAAAATACCTACAATTACCTACAATTAAACCTAACACTACACTATCAATACATTAATTAAATACAATATCTAAAAATAACTACAATGAAATAAACTAACTAAAGTACAAAAAATAAAAAAGAACTAAGTTACAAAAAATAAAAAAATATTTACAAACATAAGAAAAATATTACAACAATTTTAAACTAATTACACCTACTCTAAGCCCCCTAACAAAATAACAAAGACCCCCAAAATAAAAAAAATGCCCTACCCTATTCTAAATTACTAAATTAAAAGCTCTTTTACCTTACCAGCCCTGAACAGGGCCCTTTGCGGGGCATGCCCCAAGAAATTCAGCTCTTTTGCCTGTAAAAAAAAACATATAATACCCCCCCCCAACATTACAACCCACCACCCACATACCCCTAATCTAACCCAAACCCCCCTTAAATAAACCTAACACTAAGCCCCTGAAGATCTTCCTACCTTGTCTTCACCCTGCCAGGTTCACCGATCGGTCCAGAAGAGCTCCTCCGATGTCCTGATCCAAGCCCAAGCGGGGGGCTGAAGAGGTCCATGATCCGGTCGAAGTCTTCATCCAAGCGGGGCAGAAGAGGTCTTCCATCCGATTGAAGTCTTCATCCAGGCGGCATCTTCTATGGTCTTCCATCCGGAGCGAAGCGGCAGCATCCTGAAGACCTCCTACGCGGAACATCCATCCGGCCCAACGACTGAACGACGAATGACGGTTCCTTTAAATGACGTCATCCAAGATGGCGTCCCTCGAATTTCCGATTGGCTGATAGGATTCTATCAGCCAATCGGAATTAAGGTAGGAATATTCTGATTGGCTGATGGAATCAGCCAATCAGAATCAAGTTCAATCCGATTGGCTGATCCGATCAGCCAATCAGATTGAGCTTGCATTCTATTGGCTGATCGGAACAGCTCAATTGGGGGTCTTTGTTATTTTGTTAGGGGGCTTAGAGTAGGTGTAATTAGTTTAAAATTGTTGTAATATTTTTCTTATGTTTGTAAATATTTTTTTATTTTTTGTAACTTAGTTCTTTTTTATTTTTTGTACTTTAGTTAGTTTATTTCATTGTAGTTATTTGTAGATATTGTATTTAATTAATGTATTGATAGTGTAGTGTTAGGTTTAATTGTAGGTAATTGTAGGTATTTTATTTAATTAATTTATTGATAGTGTAGTGGTTTAATTAGAACTTAGGTTAGGATTTATTTTACAGGTGATTTTGTAATTATTTTAACTAGGTAGCTATTAAATAGTTCTTAACTATTTAATAGCTATTGTACCTGGTTAAAATAATTACAAAGTTGCCTGTAAAATAAATATTAATCCTAAAATAGCTACAATGTAATTATAATTTATATTGTAGCTATATTAGGATTTATTTGACAGGTAAGTATTTAGCTTTAAATAGGAATAATTTATTTAATAAGAGTTAATTAATTTCGTTAGATTTAAATTATATTTAACTTAGGGGGGTGTTAGTGTTAGGGTTAGACTTAGCTTTAGGGGTTAATCCATTTATTATAGTAGTGGTGAGCTCCGGTCGGAAGATTAGGGGTTAATAATTGAAGTTAGGTGTCGGCGATGTTAGGGAGGGCAGATTAGGGGTTAATACTATTTATTATAGGGTTAGTGATACGGATTAGGGGTTAATAACTTTATTATAGTAGCGGTGCGGTCCGCTCGGCAGATTAGGGGTTAATAAGTGTAGGCAGGTGGAGGCGACGTTGAGGGGGGCAGGTTAGGGGTTAATAAATATAATATAGGGGTCGGCGGTGTTAGGGGCAGCAGATTAGGGGTACATAGCTATAATGTAGGTGGCGGCGCTTTGCGGTCGGCAGATTAGGGGTTAATTATTGTAGGTATCTGGCGGCGACGTTGTGGGGGGCAGGTTAGGGGTTAATACATATAATATAGGGGTCGGCGGTGTTAGGGGCAGCAGATTAGGGGTACATAAGTATAACATAGGTGGCGGTCGGCAGATTAGGGGTTAAAAAAATTTAATCGAGTGGCGGCGATGTGGGGGGACCTCAGTTTAGGGGTACATAGGTAGTTTATGGGTGTTAGTGTACTTTAGGGCACAGTAGTTAAGAGATTTATGAACCGGCGTTAGCCCAGAAAGCTCTTAACTCCTGCTTTTTTTCTGCGGCTGGAGTTTTGTCGTTAGAGCTCTAACGCTCACTTCAGCCACGACTCTAAATACCGGAGTTAGAAAGATCCCATTGAAAAGATAGGATACGCAATTTACGTAAGGGGATCTGCGGTATGGAAAAGTCGCGGCTGAAAAGTGAGCGTTAGACCCTATTTTCAGTGATTCCAAATACCGGCGGTAGCCTAAAACCAGCGTTAGGAGACTCTAACGCTGGTTTTCACGGCTAACGCCAAACTCCAAATCTAGGCCAAGGGAAATAAACTGCAAAACAGGTTGTTAGTTGAATGGTGTTTCTTTTTTATACAGGGGAATTAGTTTCCTCACTGTGCTACTCCAATACACAGCTTCACAAAGGTACTGATCTTTTATCTTCAGAATCTTGGCCATTGCAAGCTGTATTGCTTCTTTGGTAGTCAGACTACTTTTTCTGTAAGGACTTGCAAAAGTCTGCAAGATCACCAAGAACATCATTTAACACAGCCAGAGAAATGTGGTTGTTGTGGTCATACATCTTCATAAAGCAGTATTTTGTAATTGGATCATTCTCCTCTTTTTGTGTTCAAAATACGTATTAAGTGGATCATAATTGCGCATTAGTGCAGCAAGAGCAAAATGCTTTGACAACCATTGTACCTTGTTACATTGTTGATTGGTTTAAATGATACCACATCAGACTGGGCAACTGGGGCAATTTCATATAATTTTCCTTTTCATGTTTAAAATTGGCAGAACCAGCCATAGACAGTAATCAATAATAGCAAGAACAGAAAAGCCGGCGAGTCTCAAGGTGTGAAACAAAGTAAACTTTATTTAATATGGAGGCAAAAAACACATTAAAAGCAAAAGTGTTTAGAAGGCAAGCCTGGAAAAAGTTCTCAATAATGTTTCAATTCCTTTTATTAAAGGCACTTGTTTCCAGGCATCACCTATGCCTAAATCTTCACGGTGGGCAACACAATGTTGTTCAATTTAGTGTGAAACATATTTCTTAAGCCTTGTTGCAACACCATTATTCTTGACCAACATTATAGAAGCACTATCATAGGTAAACATAACCATTTTCTTTAAATCTAAAGGTGCTATAGAAGTTGGTAATTGCAGACGTAACAGTTTTTGCATTCCCAACTATCAGTTTTACTATTCTACCAAACACTGTTTTGTAAGTTGTAGTAGATTTAAAGTAAATAATTAGCATCTTGCTCACTGAGATATCAGTGCTTTCTTCAACAAGCAGTGTATAAAATTTTGCATTGCGAACTTCATCCATTATTTCTTCTCTTATGATAGAGCTGATGGAGTTGAGGAATTCAAAAGGCATAATACTTGCTTCTCCAGCTATCTGGAATCTTGACATAACGAGCCATATGGTCATGAATTTACAAGCATAGAACTTTTCAGTTTCGCAGCCAGAAGTACATCTCTTATAATAATTTTTATTTCGTCAGCATTTGCATGTTGGCGTTCAGCCAAGGCCAATCTATCCGCTTTCTCTTTGGCTGTTTTAGTTAACATGCCACGCAATACAAACAGAGATTTACTAGCAGAATTATTTTCCCTAAGAGCTTGCACTGCAGGCAAATGTATCTTGGTTGCTAGATGACGCTTCATGTAATCAAGTTTCCATCCATCATCCCAGGTCTTACCAGTAGCAGTAGCAACTTTCCCTTCAGAGCATACTGTATAGATCACACCATCATCAGGTTTATGTGTAAGTATCTCCGAAGTCAATGTGAATCTTCTTTACTGATGTGTGTGAATCAGTTTCAACCATTTCAGCTAACCAAGCTTCCTTGAAACTTGAACGGCTTTTTTTGGACTTGGTGGATCTGGTGCTCTACTTCCTTCCTTAGGGGCAGTAGATCTCTTTTTGAATATATCAAACATTATTATTTTTTTCTAGTTATAAAACATTTACTTAGAATTAATGACAATGAATATATATAAATAAAATAAAAAAATCTTCAAAAAGTATGCACTCCTCCTCAGTACAATTGCCAAGGTGGTAACAAAGTAATGCAATATCCCAAAGTCAAAAAGCACTCAATGGGCTTCTTCAAATAAGAAACAACCTTTATTCCAATATTAAAAAGCGAAACGATCGTCTGGTGTTGTCATGTTCCTTGTTCAGAGGAGAATTGCCTGGTATTTCGGGGCTGGACTGACCTTACTTGGCGGGATCAGACTGATATACTTCAGGAAAGTTTCTTCTGTGAAAAGCACACTGGTCTAAAAGAGGCTGCTTCCGGGTGGTAAATCGCCATAGAACAAGCCACTGAGCTGTTGTTCGTTCCTGGTAGAGCGCTTCTCTCTTTGTATCCAATATTAAAAAGCTCATGACGTTTTGGGCACCGGTCCGGTCCCTTTGTCAAATGATTTTGTCAGAACAAACATGTTTGTTTTGTCCTGTCAAAATCATTTGACAAAGGGACCGGACCGTGCCCGAAACGTCATGAGCTTTTTAATATTGGAATAAAGGTTGTTTCTTATTTGAAGAAGCCCATTGAGTGCTTTCTGACTTTGGGATACATACGGTACATATATACGTATACACACACACACACATATATATATATATATATATATATATATATATATATATATACAGGGAGTGCAGAATTATTAGGCAAATGAGTATTTTGACCACATCATCCTCTTTATGCATGTTGTCTTACTCCAAGCTGTATAGGCTCGAAAGCCTACTACCAATTAAGCATATTAGGTGATGTGCATCTCTGTAATGAGAGGGGGTGTGGTCTAATGACATCAACACCCTATATCAGGTGTGCATAATTATTAGGCAACTTCCTTTCCTTTGGCAAAATGGGTCAAAAGAAGGACTTGACAGGCTCAGAAAAGTCAAAAATAGTGAGATATCTTGCAGAGGGATGCAGCACTCTTAAAATTGCAAAGCTTCTGAAGCGTGATCATCGAACAATCAAGCGTTTCATTCAAAATAGTCAACAGGGTCGCAAGAAGCGTGTGGAAAAACCAAGGCGCAAAATAACTGCCCATGAACTGAGAAAAGTCAAGCGTGCAGCTGCCAAGATGCCACTTGCCACCAGTTTGGCCATATTTCAGAGCTGCAACATCACTGGAGTGCCCAAAAGCACAAGGTGTGCAATACTCAGAGACATGGCCAAGGTAAGAAAGGCTGAAAGACGATCACCACTGAACAAGACACACAAGCTGAAACGTCAAGACTGGGCCAAGAAATATCTCAAGACTGATTTTTCTAAGGTTTTATGGACTGATGAAATGAGAGTGAGTCTTGATGGGCCAGATGGATGGGCCCGTGGCTGGATTGGTAAAGGGCAGAGAGCTCCAGTCCGACTCAGACGCCAGCAAGGTGGAGGTGGAGTACTGGTTTGGGCTGGTATCATCAAAGATGAGCTTGTGGGGCCTTTTCGGGTTGAGGATGGAGTCAAGCTCAACTCCCAGTCCTACTGCCAGTTTCTGGAAGACACCTTCTTCAAGCAGTGGTACAGGAAGAAGTCTGCATCCTTCAAGAAAAACATGATTTTCATGCAGGACAATGCTCCATCACACGCGTCCAAGTACTCCACAGCGTGGCTGGCAAGAAAGGGTATAAAAGAAGAAAATCTAATGACATGGCCTCCTTGTTCACCTGATCTGAACCCCATTGAGAACCTGTGGTCCATCATCAAATGTGAGATTTACAAGGAGGGAAAAAAGTACACCTCTCTGAACAGTGTCTGGGAGGCTGTGGTTGCTGCTGCACGCAATGTTGATGGTGAACAGATCAAAACACTGACAGAATCCATGGATGGCAGGCTTTTGAGTGTCCTTGCAAAGAAAGGTGGCTATATTGGTCACAGATTTGTTTTTGTTTTGTTTTTGAATGTCAGAAATGTATATTTGTGAATGTTGAGATGTTATATTGGTTTCACTGGTAAAAATAAATAATTGAAATGGGTATATATTTGTTTTTTGTTAAGTTGCCTAATAATTACGCACAGTAATAGTCACCTGCACACACAGATATCCCCCTAAAATAGCTATAACTAAAAACAAACTAAAAACTACTTCCAAAACTATTCAGCTTTGATATTAATGAGTTTTTTGGGTTCATTGAGAACATGGTTGTTGTTCAATAATAAAATTAATCCTCAAAAATACAACTTGCCTAATAATTCTGCACTCCCTGTAAAACAATAACATAGCCCTACATAGTAGAATATTTAGGTAACCTACATTTCTCTCAGATTTTTAATTGAGGTTTCATTATATTTTTCACTAAACATTCATAGATTTGGAGGTGCCTATTTGCACAATAACCTTAGTTTCATCTTAGATCTTTGATTAAAGGGACAGTCTAGTCCAAAAAAAACTTTCATGATTCAGATAGGACAGTTTTCCAATTTACTTTTATCACCAATTTTTCTTTGTTCTCTTGGTATTCTTAGCTGAAGGCTTAACCTAGGAGGTTCATATGCTAATTTCTTAGACCTTGAAGGCCACCTCTTAAGAATGCATTTTAACAGGTTTTTTCACCACTAGAGGGTGTTAGTTCATGTTTTTCATATAGATAACAATGTGCTCATGCACGTGAAGTTACCTGGGAGCCACCACTGATTGGCTAAACTGCAAGTCTGTCAAAATAACTGAAATAAAGGGGCAGTCTGCCGAGGCTTAGATACAAGATAATCACAGAGGTAAAAAATATATAAATATAACTGTGTTGGTTATGCAAAACTAGGAAATGGGTAAAAAATGGATTATCTATCTTTTAAAACAATAACAATTCTGGTGTAGACTGTCCCTTTAATTCAGGTGGAACACTGCTAGCTGCTAAATGTTCGCTGCACATATATGACGTTTGGCTGACACTGTGGTAAACTTGCATTAAAGTTTTCTTTATATCTACTGAGAAAATGTTTACACATAAAACATTGCAATAAAGTTTGTTTGTAGTATGTTTGTCTGGATACAAAATGTGTTTTTACTACAAAGCTATGCCATCAGTTAGAAATACATTCTTTAGAAAGACTCTCACAGCTACTAAATCATTTTATATTCTTTAATGAATGTGTTTAGTTAATTACCCTGCAATACAGGATTTAAATAATCTTTCATATGTATGCTTAATAAAGTTGTTCTGCAATACGAAATTTATAAATGTGTTTAGTGAAATTTAAATACTAACAAGTGATGTTATACGATTTTCTATAATCTATACTAATACTAAAATGGAGGTTTATTTAACCTTGTATTAGCAAATCCTAAAATGGATGCTCATTTATATAATTCAATAATTAAAAGTGCATATGTCTAACTCTTGTAAAACATGTTTTCAAGGTTGAGCTGTTGTTGTCAGAAATGGTGATGCTAGAGAGACATTCTGTTGATGCTAAAAATAAATATAAATGGAAAACAATAGATAAGAATGATGATGTCATCTAATAAGATACACTATAAATACACCTAGTTGTAAACAGTAGGCAGGTTATTCTGACAGGTTCTTCTAGAGCATCTTAAAGATTAGGATTTTGGTTGCAGAGAGCCATTTTGAATGGTATTTAAACAATTATTAATGTAAGCAAGCTTAATTATTAATATAAGCAAGCTTAATTCATTCAGTCAATTTAACTATGTGTATGTGTAATGGATTTTAAATTAATTTCATTTTTTTATTACTTCTGTAAGCTAATTTTTCTGCATAATAAAAAATTATTTTGAAACAATATTCTCTCTCTCTCAATTCCATTGCTTATTTATTATAAATAAATATTGTACTAATAAACTTCCTTTATAAGAAATGAGACCTGTTTCACTGGTATAATTTTTGAAGGGACCACCAAAAAATGTTCTTACATTTAAATTCTTCCCAATGATCCATTTTACGTGCTGGGGTGTATTAAATTGTTTACAAGTAACTCCTTTACCCCTATTTTGGCCCTTGAAATAGCTGATTTAGCTTGTGGTATCCCAACCTATACTGAAAGTTTTAATACTGGAGTCTCAGCTATTGAACAGCCTAAGTTAACACAACCAGCAGAAGAAGTGACACTCCCAGTGGGGTGCAGGGTAGTTAAGTAATAACTTGATAATTTTCCATTGTTCTCTCTATATATTGCGCTTTAGTTTTCCAGACAAATATAAGTGTGACGGATCCCCGGCTACCCCGACTGGGTAGCTCCACCAAAGGGATTCTTTCACTGCCTGTTACAAGCTGCTATGTAGCACAGGAAAGTGATTCTAACAGGAGCCCACCTAAATGACTAGACAGACTAACATTCAAGTGAAAAAAGAACTGACTTTATTGGGACAAACACACATCTTTTATACATACAACTCATCTTGATAAGACATGAGACAATGCCACAGTTTTCCTGCCATTCCCACCCCTCCAGACAGGCTGGAAGCCGGCCATAGCAACCATGGTCCTATAGATTCCCAGTACCCAAGGGTGGTGGTTTTTGGGGTGATCCCGGGAGAGCGGCGACACTTCCAGGGAGTCATTTTAAAGATCTCAGTCCCCAGAACCTACAGTCCAAAAAGCGACGTGATCTGTGACTGGGGACAGGAGTTATGCTGGTTTAAACGTCCACCTGGAAATCCAGGGAGAATAGGGGTTATAGGGGGAACCGGAAACCCCGGTTCCCAAGGGAGCTCCCTTCAGGCAATCACCCCACCTCTGGCCCACCCTGAGAGGCAGCAAACCCCAGAAGAGCGGAGCTCTGGGATAAAGGGCCACTGGAGCGACCTGGGTCAAAGGGCACCGGTAATCCTGGATGATGCGGCCGACCGGTAGTTCCAGGGGCCCGGCCGGCCGAAGGGGAAAGTGGCGGTCAGCCACCAGCTCTTCCAAGATGACATTCAATACACAAAACAACAGGAACAGAAGGTCTGGGGAATCGCGGTTGCTCTGAGGAGCCCAAAACCGCTGAGAGACAGCAGGGGTGAGGTCATAGGGGGGTAAGGGATCAATCCCTGCAGCCCAGTGTCCGGGACAATAAGGAAGCAAGTGTTTGTACACAAAGTGATAACATAATGAGATATGATATTACCTGAAGCTCAACCCATTGTAATAGGCTATGGTTTAAATGCACAAAACCAGCTACTTCATATACACAAATAAACCTGAAAAAGCAATTTTTCATACATTTTATACTCTGCAGCTCATATAACAAGTCATTGAAAATACATAAATATAAAAACAATTTTACAGTATACTGTCCCTTTAAAGGTCAGTGCTTGGAAATCATATTTCAATAAAACTGTGCTTTAAGATCTCATGGGGCAGACTTATTACAGTGTGGACGGACATGATATGCTGTAGCGTATCATGTCTGCCGCACACCGATAAATGACGACAGCATACACTGTCTGCATTTATCATTGCACAAGCAGTTCTGGTGAACTGCTTGTGCAATGCCACCCCCTGCAGGGGGTGTCAATCAATCCGATCGTATAGGACCGGGCGGATTGATGTCCGCAGCCTCAGAACAGGTGCAAGTTATGGAGCATCGGTCTTTAGACCGCTGCTTCATAACTATTGTTTCCGGCAAGCCTGAAGGCTCACGTGAAAACAGGGACATCAAGCTCCATTTGGAGCCTGATAATTTGGCCCCTATGAGTGAAAAAGGTATGAACCACTACAAAAAAGGTGGAATACAAATGCCTCATACATGGCAAAGACTAATCATTTTATGCCTTCTTTCTACCCTATAACAGTCCCTCTGAGCTATTGGGTTGACAAGAGGATTGTGTGGCCTTTCCAGGCTACAGTAGCTCAGGAGTACCTCTCTTGTCTCCCAACCAAAGTTAGCAAGTGTTCTGATTAACTAGCAATATACTTAACCCTTAGTGCTCACAAATGGCACCGCAGCTCATTGAGCAAATGGCATTCAAATATAACATTCCAAAGCTAGGTTACCCTGCCCTAAGGTTTGACAATGGTTGATTTTAAAATGTTTTCCACTCCTGCTCCTGCCCTTCCTGCTCTATGGTGGTCATCATCAGTTAATTTAATGAACTGTAGAAAATTATTGGCTGCTGTGTCCAAGGGACTCTAGATATGTGTATGTCTTTCTCCTCCCTTGAATGTAAATGTATGAGATTTATGTACTGTGAGGTCTACCTAGTTCAGTCTGCTGCCTGCTCCTGCCCTTCCTGTTCTGTGTTGGTCCTCATCCGTCTATGCCAAATTTGAGGGAACTGCTGGCTTCTGTGTCTAAGGGACTCTTGGCACATGACTGTCCTCCTCCTCCCTTTGAGGTGTATATTGTAGCTTTATTTACCATGTGGCTTAACTAGTTTGGTAAGTTTGCTGCCTGCTGCTGACACCCATGCTCCTGTCCTACCTGCTCTGTTGTGGTCATAATCCGTTAAAGGCAAACAATGTTGCAATCTGTTGGCCACTTAGTCCACTGGTCTCTAAGCACATGTTTGTCCTCCTCAATTGGAGACATATTTTTTTTTATTTTGTACAAGAGGTCTAAATAGTTCAGTTACTCTGCTGCTACTGCCTCTCATGTTCCTGCCCTCTCTGCTGTGTAATGGTCATCTTCTTTTTAAGTAAAAAAATCATAGCAAATTATTTGCTGCTGTGTTCAGGGGACTCTAAGCATTTTGGTCCTCCTACCTTGAAGGTATATTTTTGCATTCTGTGTATGGGAGGTCTACCTAGTTCAGTAACTATTCTGCCTGCTGCCACAGCCTCTCCTGCTCCTGCCCTATGGTGGTCATCATTCGTTAAAGTAAAAAATCCTAGCAAACCGTTGGCTTCTGTGCCCAAGGAACATTAAGCATATGTTTGTCCTCCTCCCCTGGATGTGTATTGTTGAGATTTGTGTACCGGAGGTCTACCTAGTTCAGAATCTCTGCTACCAGCTGCGGCCACTCCTGTTCCTGACCTTCCTGCTCTTTTGTGGTCATCATCCAACAAGGCCAAATCCTTAGGGAACTGCTAGCCACTGTCTCAAATGGGCTCTAGGCATGTGTTTGTCCTTCTCCTCCCTTTGGAGGTGTAGTTCTGAAGGTTGTGTACTAGTTCAGTCTGTTGCTGCCTGCTTCACCTGCAACTCCTGTTTCTGCCCTTCCTGCTCTGTGTTGGTCATCATCAATTAAAGTAAAAAAAGTCATAGCATACTGTTGCTGTGTACAAGTGTCTCTAAGTGTCTCCTTTGGAGATATATTTTTGAGGTTTGTATACCAGAGGCCTACCTTGTTCAGTAATTCTGCTGCATGCTGCTGCCTCTCCTGCTCCTGCCCTTCCTACACTGTAGTGGTCATCATCAGTTAAAGTAAACAAATCATACCAAAATGTGTTCCGCTGTGTCCAAGGGACTCTAAACACATTTGTCCTCCTCACTTGGTGGTGTTTTTTATGAGCTTTATGTATGTACTGTGAGGCCTACCTAGTTAAGTAAATCTGCTACATGCTATTTCCTCTCCTGCACCTGGCCTTCCTGCTCTGTGGTGTTCATAGTCAGTTAAACTAAAAGATTATAACAAATTGTTGGCTGCTGTGTCCAAGGATCTTTAAGCACGTTCTTGTCCTGCTCCGCTGGAAGTGTATTTTTGAAGTTTATGTATTGCAAGGCCTACCTTGTTCAGTAACTATGCTGCCTGCTGCTGCCTCTCCTGCTCCTGTCCTTCCTGCTCTGTAACTTAGGACTCTAAACACTTTCTCCTCTCTTCTGCTCTTTTCCATCTCTTCTGCTCTACCCCCTCTCTTTAGCTCTTTCCTCTCTCTTTAGCTCTTTCCTATCTCTTTTTGTCTCTCCCCCACTCTTTCTATTTCTCTCCCCTCTCTCGCGCAGACTCTGCCAAGTCACACCCCCGCCACGCCTGACCACACCCCGACCATGTCAGGTCACGCCCGGCCCCACCCACATTCCCACCGGCCACGCCCCAGGCCACTTTCGGAGTTTTGCCGCAAACAGCATGTCAGGTAAGGCCAGGTGTGTTTGTCCTCATGCTGCATCTACTGCGCATGACAGCTTCAGACAAACACACTTGACCTTTTATATTATAGGATAAGAAATGGAATTGAGAGAGAGAATATTGTTTTAAAAGACATTTTTATTATGCAACAAAATTAGCTTACAGAAGTAATTCAAAAAAATGAAATTAATTTAAAATCCATTACACATACACAGAGTTAAATTGATTGAATTAATTAAGCTTGCTTATATTAATATTTGCTTACATACCACTTGAAATTATTTTCTGCAACCAAAATCCTAATCTTTAAGATGCTCTAGAACAACCTGTTAGAATGACCTGCCTACTGTTTACAAAAAGGTGTATTTATAGTGTATTAGATGACGTCATCATTCTTATCTATTGTTTTCATTTCATATTTATTTTTAGCATCAACAGAATTGAAATAAATCTTATCTCTCTTTCAATGTTCCCTCTAATTTTTTTTCTTTGTGTGCAATTATTTTTTTCTTTGTGCGGACTTGATACTGTGTACTCGGTACTGTGCGCAGCACTGAGAGAGTCGAGAAGAATAGCTAAAATATTTAACCTTAGAGTAAATTTTCACAAGTTATCATGTTATTAGTATATTTTCAGCCTCCACAACCAAAAATAAAATACAGAATGTCTTGAATTATATTATGTGAAATTATTTTTATGTAGTATGTTCTATTTTTTCTGATCCATAACCTCTGAATGATAGCAACTGGCTCTATTAATACTATAGCAAATACCTAATATACTTAAAGTTAATGTAAATTTTGATGATCCAGTGCCCAGTTATTAATAATCCTATTAAGAACAGGGGCACATTCATTCATCAAACTTTAAATTTCACTGGTTTTGTTAAAATGCTTACCTTTCTTCGTGAAAGCTGCTCCAGCGCTTCCCCCGCCCATCGCAAGCCTCTTCCTACATCAGCAATGACAATCCTGGCCTTCCTCCAATCACGGCATTGCTTTAGGCAATGATTCCCCAGGGGGGGAAAGCCGTGATAGGAGGATGCCGGAATCGTCATTGCTGACATATGAAGAGGCTTGTGATGAGCTGGAGAAGCACTGGAGCGGCTTTCAAGAAGAAAAGGTAAGTATTTGAACAAAACCAGTGAAATATAAACTTTGATGAATGAAAGTGCCCCTGTTTTTAATATGATGTTTAAAAACCGGGCACTCGTTCCACAAACTTTACATTCACTTTTATAGTAACAATTTTTTTTACTCATACAAATGGAAAAACATTAGCTTAACGTTTTAAAGATTTTTTACAGGATTTGTACTATCAGTCTGATAGAAAGTGCTTGAGTGTGCTGTAGACTCATAAGGAACAAGGCTTGGCTGTGGTATATTTTCTCTAGAGTCACAGGGAACAAAGCCTAAGTGCCACATAGGTTCTCCAGACTCTGTGTTGATGTCATCCTCATCATCTTTTTCACACAACTCATCTTCTGTGCTGTATTTTTTTTCTCTTATGTCTTTGGAACTTCTCCAGTGCATGGACACTTTATCAAGGTTAGCAGAGTCACACTGAAGAAGATACGACTTTGTGAACATGAACATAATAAGATGTTTCTCTTCAAGTCTGTTCCTCAATTTGGTTTTAATATTATTCATAAGGCTGAATCCCTTTACACAATCTGCACTGGATGCCTGAAATGTTGCACAGATATCCACAAGCTGAGATACCATACTGTGATCAGCATCATTTTAAAAGAGTGAAATTGACCAGGTCTTGAAATGTTTTAAATGTTACAGATTTTATTTTCTTTATGACTAAATATTTATAATCATTGTATTTTCTAATAACAGAATCAATAATATCAGCCGCTCCTCCTTTTTCAACAAGCCTTTCTACTTTTTCTAATCCAAAGTTGAAACTCAGTGGCTTGGCATCAGGGGACATCACACTAAATTCAAAGCATTACCATTACTTTAATTCATTTTCTCATATGTTCACAAACAAGCGGCTAGATTTGGAGTTTTGTCGGTAACGATCCGAAAAACTAACGCCGGCTTTTTTCTGGCCGCACCATAAAAATAACTCTGGTTTTGAGAGTCCACAAAAATGCTGCGTTAGGCTCTAAAAAAGGAGCGTAGAGCATTTTTAACGCAAATGCAACTCTCAATACCAGAGTTGCTTACGGACGCGGCCTCAAAAACGTGCTTGTGCACGATTCCCCCATAGGAAACAATGGGGCTGTATGAGCTGAAAAAAAACCTAACACCTGCAAAAAAGCCGCGTTCAGCTCCTAACGCAGCCCCATTGTTTGCTATGGGGAAACACTTCCTATGTCTGCACCTAACACCCTAACATGAACCCCGAGTCTAAACACCCCTAACCTTACACTTATTAACCTCTAATCTGCCGCCCCCGCTATCGCTGACACCTGTATATTATTTTTAACCCCTAATCTGCCGCTCCGTAAACCGCCGCTACTTACATTATCCCTATGTACCCCTAATCTGCTGCCCCTAACACCGCCGACCCCTATATTATATTTATTAACCCCTAATCTGCCCCCCACAACTTCGCCTCCACCTGCCTACACTTATTAACCCCTAATCTGCCGAGCGGACCGCACCGCTACTATAATAAAGTTATTAACCCCTAATCCGCCTCACTAACCCTATAATAAATAGTATTAACCCCTAATCTGCCCTCCCTAACATCGCCGACACCTAAATTCAATTATTAACCCCTAATCTGCCGACCGGAGCTCACCGCTACTATAATAAATGGATTAACCCCTAAAGCTAAGTCTAACCCTAACACCCCCCTAAATTAAATATAATTTAAATCTAATGAAATTAATTAACTCTTATTAAATAAATTATTCCTATTTAAAGCTAAATACTTACCTGTAAAATAAATCCTAATATAGCTACAATATAAATTATAATTACATTGTAGCTATTTTAGGATTAATATTTATTTTACAGGCAACTTTGTATTTATTTTAACCAGGTACAATAGCTATTAAATAGTTAAGAACTATTTAATAGTTACCTAGTTAAAATAATTACAAAATCACCTGTAAAATAAATCCTAACCTAAGTTCTAATTAAACCTAACACTACACTATCAATAAATTAATTAAATAAAATACCTACAATTACCTACAATTAAACCTAACACTACACTATCAATACATTAATTAAATACAATATCTAAAAATAACTACAATGAAATAAACTAACTAAAGTACAAAAAATAAAAAAGAACTAAGTTACAAAAAATAAAAAAATATTTACAAACATAAGAAAAATATTACAACAATTTTAAACTAATTACACCTACTCTAAGCCCCCTAACAAAATAACAAAGACCCCCAAAATAAAAAAAATGCCCTACCCTATTCTAAATTACTAAATTAAAAGCTCTTTTACCTTACCAGCCCTGAACAGGGCCCTTTGCGGGGCATGCCCCAAGAAATTCAGCTCTTTTGCCTGTAAAAAAAAACATATAATACCCCCCCCAACATTACAACCCACCACCCACATACCCCTAATCTAACCCAAACCCCCCTTAAATAAACCTAACACTAAGCCCCTGAAGATCTTCCTACCTTGTCTTCACCCTGCCAGGTTCACCGATCGGTCCAGAAGAGCTCCTCCGATGTCCTGATCCAAGCCCAAGCGGGGGGCTGAAGAGGTCCATGATCCGGTCGAAGTCTTCATCCAAGCGGGGCAGAAGAGGTCTTCCATCCGATTGAAGTCTTCATCCAGGCGGCATCTTCTATGGTCTTCCATCCGGAGCGAAGCGGCAGCATCCTGAAGACCTCCTACGCGGAACATCCATCCGGCCCAACGACTGAACGACGAATGACGGTTCCTTTAAATGACGTCATCCAAGATGGCGTCCCTCGAATTCCGATTGGCTGATAGGATTCTATCAGCCAATCGGAATTAAGGTAGGAATATTCTGATTGGCTGATGGAATCAGCCAATCAGAATCAAGTTCAATCCGATTGGCTGATCCGATCAGCCAATCAGATTGAGCTTGCATTCTATTGGCTGATCGGAACAGCTCAATTGGGGGTCTTTGTTATTTTGTTAGGGGGCTTAGAGTAGGTGTAATTAGTTTAAAATTGTTGTAATATTTTTCTTATGTTTGTAAATATTTTTTTATTTTTTGTAACTTAGTTCTTTTTTATTTTTTGTACTTTAGTTAGTTTATTTCATTGTAGTTATTTGTAGATATTGTATTTAATTAATGTATTGATAGTGTAGTGTTAGGTTTAATTGTAGGTAATTGTAGGTATTTTATTTAATTAATTTATTGATAGTGTAGTGGTTTAATTAGAACTTAGGTTAGGATTTATTTTACAGGTGATTTTGTAATTATTTTAACTAGGTAGCTATTAAATAGTTCTTAACTATTTAATAGCTATTGTACCTGGTTAAAATAATTACAAAGTTGCCTGTAAAATAAATATTAATCCTAAAATAGCTACAATGTAATTATAATTTATATTGTAGCTATATTAGGATTTATTTGACAGGTAAGTATTTAGCTTTAAATAGGAATAATTTATTTAATAAGAGTTAATTAATTTCGTTAGATTTAAATTATATTTAACTTAGGGGGGTGTTAGTGTTAGGGTTAGACTTAGCTTTAGGGGTTAATCCATTTATTATAGTAGTGGTGAGCTCCGGTCGGAAGATTAGGGGTTAATAATTGAAGTTAGGTGTCGGCGATGTTAGGGAGGGCAGATTAGGGGTTAATACTATTTATTATAGGGTTAGTGATACGGATTAGGGGTTAATAACTTTATTATAGTAGCGGTGCGGTCCGCTCGGCAGATTAGGGGTTAATAAGTGTAGGCAGGTGGAGGCGACGTTGAGGGGGGCAGGTTAGGGGTTAATAAATATAATATAGGGGTCGGCGGTGTTAGGGGCAGCAGATTAGGGGTACATAGCTATAATGTAGGTGGCGGCGCTTTGCGGTCGGCAGATTAGGGGTTAATTATTGTAGGTATCTGGCGGCGACGTTGTGGGGGGCAGGTTAGGGGTTAATACATATAATATAGGGGTCGGCGGTGTTAGGGGCAGCAGATTAGGGGTACATAAGTATAACATAGGTGGCGGTCGGCAGATTAGGGGTTAAAAAAATTTAATCGAGTGGCGGCGATGTGGGGGGACCTCAGTTTAGGGGTACATAGGTAGTTTATGGGTGTTAGTGTACTTTAGGGCACAGTAGTTAAGAGATTTATGAACCGGCGTTAGCCCAGAAAGCTCTTAACTCCTGCTTTTTTTCTGCGGCTGGAGTTTTGTCGTTAGAGCTCTAACGCTCACTTCAGCCACGACTCTAAATACCGGAGTTAGAAAGATCCCATTGAAAAGATAGGATACGCAATTTACGTAAGGGGATCTGCGGTATGGAAAAGTCACGGCTGAAAAGTGAGCGTTAGACCCTATTTTCAGTGATTCCAAATACCGGCGGTAGCCTAAAACCAGCGTTAGGAGACTCTAACGCTGGTTTTCACGGCTAACGCCAAACTCCAAATCTAGGCCAAGGGAAATAAACTGCAAAACAGGTTGTTAGTTGAATGGTGTTTCTTTTTTATACAGGGGAATTAGTTTCCTCACTGTGCTACTCCAATACACAGCTTCACAAAGGTACTGATCTTTTATCTTCAGAATCTTGGCCATTGCAAGCTGTATTGCTTCTTTGGTAGTCAGACTACTTTTTCTGTAAGGACTTGCAAAAGTCTGCAAGATCACCAAGAACATCATTTAACACAGCCAGAGAAATGTGGTTGTTGTGGTCATACATCTTCATGAAGCAGTATTTTGTAATTGGATCATTCTCCTCTTTTTGTGTTCAAAATACGTATTAAGTGGATCATAATTGCGCATTAGTGCAGCAAGAGCAAAATGCTTTGACAACCATTGTACCTTGTTACATTGTTGATTGGTTTAAATGATACCACATCAGACTGGGCAACTGGGGCAATTTCATATAATTTTCCTTTTCATGTTTAAAATTGGCAGAACCAGCCATATACAGTAATCAATAATAGCAAGAACAGAAAAGCCGGCGAGTCTCAAGGTGTGAAACAAAGTAAACTTTATTTAATATGGAGGCAAAAAACACATTAAAAGCAAAAGTGTTTAGAAGCCAAGCCTGGAAAAACTTCTCAATAATGTTTCAATTCCTTTTATTAAAGGCACTTGTTTCCAGGCATCACCTATGCCTAAATCTTCACGGTGGGCAACACAATGTTGTTCAATTTAGTGTGAAACATATTTCTTAAGCCTTGTTGCAACACCATTATTCTTGCCCAACATTATAGAAGCACTATCATAGGTAAACATAACCATTTTCTTTAAATCTAAAGGTGCTGTAGAAGTTGGTAATTGCAGACGTAACAGTTTTTGCATTCCCAACTATCAGTTTTACTATTCCACCAAACACTGTTTTGTAAGTTGTAGTAGATGCCACTCTATATTTAAAGTAAATAATTAGCATCTTGCTCACTGAGATATCAGTGCTTTCTTCAACAATCAGTGTATGAAATTTTGCATTGCGAACTTCATCAATTATTTCTTCTCTTATGATAGAGCTGATGGAGTTGAGGAATTCATAAGGCATAATACTTGCTTCTCCAGCTATCTGGAATCTTGACATAACGAGCCATATGGTCATGAATTTACAAGCATAGAACTTTTCAGTTTCACAGCCAGAAAGTTCGTGTAGGGCCCAGTATGGGCCTGTAGCAGGCTAAGGGTTAAGGCTGTAGGAAAGTGGGATAGGAGATAGAGGGTTGGGTGATAGATGCAACATTGTTGCAGGTTAGGTCAGGCCCCTCCTTACCTGGTAAAAGCTGAGGTTCCTTTCCCAACTTCCTCTTCTCCATCTGATCCAGGCTGTGAAGTGTTTTCTTTTTCTGTGCTGCTCAGTTTTTTTTTCTCCTTTCTCCGACTACCATGCATCGTTCAAGGCGTTCAGTTCTCCCACCTAGACGCTATCAGGATAATGCAGAAGCTGGAAAGACAAAGGAAAAGATAAGTACTCAGAAAACAATTGATAATGATTTAGATTACATCCCTCCTACACAAAATCAGGCTGTTGTGGTGGCACAGGTTCATGCAGCACCCTCCCAGGAGCAAATCACTGAAGCTGGGGAGGATGTAGTGAATTTGGTGCCAGAATCACAGTTAATGGTAGAGGAGGTTCATTCACCTGTCATTAATTTAGAACAGCAGCAGCAATTGACTCCTAACCAATTCTCAAACCTGCTGCAAGCTGTACCATCTGCAGATGTTCCAGCAGTTTTAAATTTTATGAGCTATATTGCAGCTGCAATATCTAATGCTGAGCAGAGAGAGAAGGCCGCCTCCTAGTGTAGCCAATTTTTATAAAGAAAATAATGCAAAAGTAAGCATACTCACAATGTGGGAAGGCAGAGATAATGCCTAGGTGAACGGTCTGGGAACTTCACAGTGTCCCAGCTAACTGTGCACTATGCTGAGGGCTGCTCCTCCCAAACGCAGAAAGTGTATCTGTAATCTGGAAATCAAGAGAGAAAACAAGAGGGCGACCCCTAGTGCAGATCAATATTGAACCAGTAGTGAATATCTGCTACTGCTTGCGAATGGATACTCACAGAAAGTATTGCACCCTATAGTGCAAATGTAGCATACTAGGAATATTATGGTGTCCTAGTGCACATATCCACCCAAGAGGCACTGTCGTGATATAAGGTGAACTTCAAGTATATAAGATGGACGTCAGGATGATGAAAAAGCAGAGAACTCCAGTATCGATATAAAAATGTTTAATTAAAAATTTAAAAGAAAAAATACACAGATCTACAATGACATCTGTAGTAAAATTGCTACGCGTTTCTAAGCGCTAACCACGCTTTTTCCTCAGGCAAATGATATTGAATATACTAGAGTCTCTTACATATATACCCCTGTGTAGGCTTAATGGGATCAGCTGTAGCTCATTAGAACAGGTGCTGCATAAATTAACTCCCTAGATATTCTAACCGGATGTTACAGATAATACCAGTGATACAATACGATGTGCAAAACCAAATGTCTAATATATAAAACCTACTAATCCTTCTCAACATATATAGATTAGAATCAAAGACATATGTAAATGTCCTGAGATTTGAGCTCTATGAGTTGTCTTAAATGTTAAAAACAGTATTATAAATGGTTATGAATATTCGTAATGTTATTTGTACATGTATATGTAAAGTGTATTATTGCGACATGCGCTATTTTTATATCCATTTTTGTTCCTTGATTGTATTTGTGAAAAGAACCCTAGGTGTAAATAATAAACTGTAAAAAAGTATGGTCTTATGTTTCTTAACAAAGAAGGGGTGTATATCATTCAACGAATTGGGATGTTATGATAAATATCCAATCCGATTGCTTCGTCAGAACAGGGTGTGTAACGCTAAACTAATGGAAGTGCTGTGTTCAAAATAACCCCGATCATGTGATGTGTTGCTCCATTTGATTGGGGCTAAGGGTGTGTGTCGAATGACGTGGAAAATATGTTAGGATGCGTGTGATGACTCTCATAGAAACAGTATCTGTTACTAATGTTGCTATGTGTGAGCATGACGTGTCTGTGCAACTACTGTGAAAGGGAATGTGATTGGGCCGTGGTCGATGTTCTCTGCTTTTTCATCATCCTGACGTCCATCTTATATACTTGAAGTTCACCTTATATCACGACAGTGCCTCTTGGGTGGATATGTGCACTAGGACACCATAATATTCCTAGTATGCTACATTTGCACTATAGGGTGCAATACTTTCTGTGAGTATCCATTCGCAAGCAATATCTAATGCTGCCTCTGCACAGCCCTCAGCAAGCCATGTGCAATTGCAGCATGTGGTTCCACATGTTCTGCAAATTGGGCCTGGCATAACCAGGGATCCCCATATTGCAGAGCAGGTGGATCCTGGCTCATTTTTACAAATGCAGGCCACTGGGCCTCATTTGAATTTAACAGCTAATTTGCCCCTGCAGGCCCCTGGGCCTGTTTTACATCCATTGTCCCCTCAGGCACCTAGGCCAAATTTGCATCTGGACCAGGCCCATCAGGCGCCTGGCCCAACTGCTCCGCTTCATTTTCACCCCCATGCTCCTGGCACACTTGATCAGCCACATGGGTTGACCCGGGGGGCACCTAGGCCCGACTTACCCCTTTCCACAGTACTTTTATTGCCGCCATCGCAAGCGCAGGCACCCGATGCCAATTTGTCCCCTCTCTTTCTTGCCGGAGCAGCGACCCCCCTTCGCGCGCCTACCGCCACTATGGCTCCTCGTTTGCAGTCAATTAATACGTTACCGGAGCCTCCGGTAACGCATGTGTAGGCTTCAAGGCCTACTTCCGGTTGCGCACTTACATTGGCCGCGCGACCGGAAGTAGGTGTGGGGACTTCCGGTGCGGCCATTATTCACAGCGGCGGCACCGGAGCAGTAGCGGTCTCTCATGGGCTCGAAGGTGAGCACCACGAGGGAACGTTGCTTCAGGGGGGACATGTGGCGGCCAGGGAAGGAGGCCAGAATGCAGTTAACACACCCGGTCAGGGTGTAGCAGGTCACGGTCAGGGTGTCAGATCCAGAATTGTTAGAGGGAGAGGCAGGGGGACAAAGGCAGTTAGGAAGGGAGTTAGGATTTCAAACCAGCCACGTCAGAGTTATCTTACAAAGGGGGGGAGGGCCCCTATTAGCAGGGGTTTCAGGCCACTACAATTTACTAATAATGCACAAGTTCATGGTGCACAAGCCATTAACATACATGATGAGCAGCAATTTTATAATGCTGTGACTCCTGCTGTTGCAAGTGAGATTGGAAATGTTAATGTTGTGAGTAACTTGGGAAACCCTAATGTTGTGAGTGATATTGCTGTGAGTGATATTGGTAACACATTCAATGCTGAAGGCATGCATGTTAGGGGAATGAATGCTGGGCAAATGTCTAATGTTGTTGGAGTCAGCAATGCTGCTGCTGCAGGACTGTCTGCAAATCAGTCTGTGGGTATGCGTGAAAGTATGAGTATGGAGGCAGGCCACGCACAGTCTATTGCTCCCATTAATTTAGATGCATTAGTTGAGCCATTTCGCCAACATTTAACTTCATCCCTGACTGCTAATGTGTCTGCACCTTTAAACAACTTCCAAAGTGCTCGCGAATTGGTTTCTCTTTTACAGGGAGTACTTGGAACAGCTCCAGTGTCATCGGAGGCACCAGTCGCCATGAGTTCAGCGGAAGTGGTCACGCAGAATGCATCTGCTGTGCAGTCATCTTCCAACACTCAGCAGCAACAGCAGCCAGTTCAGCAACAACAACAGCAGCCGGTGCAGGATACCAATACCAAGACCGCACAGCCGGGAGTGTCACATGGTGAGCGTTCTGTTTTTGTACACGAACAGGAAGACACTACTGACACTTCACACACAGACACAGGTTCTGATAGTGATACATCGCTAGGCTTACAGGGGAAGGGACAGAAAAAAATGTTCCGCATGATCAAAAAAATCTTGAAGGAGGGTGTAGGCGCAGCGAAGCAGCAATCTAAAAAAAATAGCTCTCCCGATGCGCTAAGCTCACCCCAGCAGGCAAACAGCAATGCGGATTTGCAAGCCCTACCCCCCATCAGAGCAATCTCAGAGAGGAGGGCAGCTTTATATGGGGATGCCAGCCCTGGTGAAAGTTACTCCTTGCACGCGCATCTGCGTAAAAAGACGGTTACCAAAATTCACCAAGGGAAGTACGTTAATATTTTCGATTTGTCTGTAGAGGCGTACAGGCAAAAGGAAAAGAGTGCTGAAGGGACTGACCCAAAGAAATTCAAACGCCCAGACTCATTTGATGAGTGGCTGCAATGTTTCAGGGTCTTCTCATCGTGTTATTTGGAGAAGTACCCTTCTCAGAATTTAGCCATACTGAAATATACAGACACCATACACTGGATCCAGCGTAATCACGGGGAAGGTGAATGGAGGGAATATGACTCCGAATTCAGGAGGAAAATGTCGGGCAACCCCTCTTTAACTTTTGATTGCACCAACAATCAATTATGGCAGCGTATGGATCCCCATAAGGGACCGGCAGCGCAGGGTGCATCCTCGGCTAATCAGCAGTCCTTTCGGAATACAAGGCTGCGGAGAAGGGGAGGCGCCTGTTGGGCGTATCAGGAAAAAAATAAAAATGCGATAAGGGCAGCGCATGCACCTTTAGACACACATGCAAATGTTGTTCAGGATCCCATCCAGGGGTCGAATGCAACAAAAGAAAAGATGGAGGCAACAACAGTAGAGCCCCCGGATCATTTACTGCTCAGAAGGGCGGCAACCCCAGTGAGGGTCCACGCGCTTAAGCCCTGGCTGTTGGCCTACCCAGACCAGGCCACGGCCAGAATGCTATGGGAGGGGTTTTCATTTGGCTTTAAAATTCCACTTTTTCAAAGGGTGCAGGGAGCGCATATGCAGAGAAATTTGTTGTCTGCATACCAAAACCCTGAGGTGGTATTGGAAAAACTCAATAAAGAGGTATCCTTGGGCCGCATGGCTGGCCCATTTCCTCACCCACAGCTAAAACATTTAACCATATCCCCTTTGGGTGTGGTCCCAAAGAAAGATAAGGGAAAATTTAGACTTATCCAACATCTTTCATATCCTAAAGGCACTTCTGTCAATGACGCAATTGACCCCCAACTAAGCTCCATGCGATATCATTCATTTGATAGCGCTCTGGACTTGGTTAGACAGGCTGGGAAAGGCGCTCTACTCGCAAAATTGGACATAGAGTCCGCCTTCCGGTTGTTGCCTCTCCACCCTTCAGTTTTCCCTCTTATGGGATGTAAGTTTCAGGGTTTGTACTACGTGGATCGCTGCCTCCCTATGGGATGCTCCCTGTCATGCGCGCTTTTTGAAGCATTTAGCTCATTCCTACACTGGGTGGTTGCCAGTGATACAGGCAGCGATTCAATAGCGCATTACCTAGATGACTTCCTCCTTGTGGGAGGATCTGACTCAGGTGAATGTCTGAATCTAATGAACAGCATGCGCGGCATAATGGCCAAATTTGGAGTACCTCTGGCAGAGGACAAAACACAGGGCCCCGCGACATGTTTGGTTTTCCTGGGCATTGAAATTGACACATTGGAAATGGTCTGTAGGTTGCCCACTGACAAAATTGAAGCAATGCTGGAGGCGGTTTGTGCGGCCGTTTCAAAAAGGGCCCTTTCCTTGAAGCAGTTGCAATCATTGCTAGGGCTCCTTAATTTCGCTTGCAAGGTAATACCTATGGGCAGGATCTTTAATCGTAGGCTGGAAAGACAACTGAGTGGAAAAACAAAACCTACTCAGAGGATTGGCCTCACGGTGGACCTGCTGGCGGATCTGAGAGTCTGGGAGGTTTTTCTAAAATCCTTCAATGGCATGCGTGTCTGGCGCTCAGACCCCATATCTAGTCAACTGTTGCATCTTTTCACATATGCGGCAGGATCACATGGGTACGGTGCTTACTTCCAGGGGGAATGGAGCGCAGAGCCTTGGCCGGCCTCCTGGTACCTTCGTGGTTTCACCCGTAACCTAACCCTCCTGGAGCTTTTTCCCATAGTCCTGTCAGTGGAACTCTGGGGATTAAGATTCTCAAATAAGACAATCATATTCTGGACAGGCAACACCAGTGTTGTCTTTGCAATTAACAACCTGTCGGCCACCTCGGCCGTAGTGGTAACGCTACTGCGGCACTTGGTATTGCGTTGCCTGTAACTCAACATTCAGTTCCAGACGAAGCATGTGCCAGGTGTCAATAATGTGGTAGCAGACGCCCTGTCCAGATTTGAGTGGGACAATTTTAGACGCTTAGTTCCTAATGCATCACCAGTGGGTTTACGTTGTCCTGCTTTTCTTTGGCAGCTGGTCGCTCCTGGGTAGCCCTATTGCCAATGGTACGTTCTTCCTTAGCCCCCTCTACCTGGCGCACTTACTCGAAACTCTGGAACGAATGGGACCAGTTTTGTCGGTCCAGGGGCATGGATGCTGCACAAGGGAACATTGCATCTCTGTGTGATTGGTTGGTGAGTCTTCACAACATAGGCACGCGTCAGGGTTCACTACAGTCTAAATTATCTGCGTTATCATTCTTTTATAAAGCACTGGGGCTCCTGGATCCAACGAACTCATTCTTCATTCGGCAAGTTGTAAAAGGGTGGGGCAGGATCTATCCAAGGCAACCGGATTCTAGGGAACCCATCACACAAGACCGCCTAGATAAGCTGATATTGTCACTTGATAGCTCATGCTACTCCCCATTTGAGGCATCGCTGTTTAAGGCAGCTTTTGTGCTGGCCTTTGCGGCAGCCCTTCGGCTGAGTGAGTTAGTAGCCCCCTCTAAGCGTGCGGTGGGTCGCGGAGTTCAAGTGGAGCACGTGAGGGATGCAGTTGACACCCTGCTCCTTTTTATCCCGCGCTCAAAAATGGATCAGTCAGGCAGGGGCACTTGGCTGCACATTGCGCCCAGGCCGGGCAGCATTTCCTGTCCCATAGCGGTTATAAACAGTTATTTAGCTTTGCGCCCCTCATTGCCAGGACAGTTTTTTATTCACGCTGACGGATCAGCTTTATCTAAATTCCAGTTCGGTAGGGTCTTGAAGCAAGCAGCGGCGAACATAGGCTTAGACAGCAGTAGGATTGCCCCTCATTCCTTCAGAATAGGGGCAGCGACGCAGGCTGCAAGCGTAGGTCGCTCCAGCGAGGACATTAAGCGGATGGGGCGGTGGCGCTCTAATTGCTTTAAGAAATATGTCCGCCCTATTGTTTAATGCAAATTTATGTGTGCACACACTAAACTATTTGTCTCTGCAGGGCCAATTCAGGGAGCAAAGCGGATTTGGATTGTGGGGCATTCTTTTATCCACTGGGCTTCGATTCGTTGCTCCACACTTCCCTTGGGTCAGAATCTGGGGTTCCCCCTAAGCAAAGCCTCAATTATATGGTTAGGTAATAGGGGGATGTGCTGGCCACAGCTTGGGGAAGTAATTTCTGGCGCACTCTTAAGATGGGGTAAACCGCACCTCTTAATCCTTCACCTGGGGGGGAACAATGTAGGGTCCGTCCCTGTGCTAGAACTAGTCAAAATTATGCAGTCGGACATCGGCTGGCTTCAGACACGAATCCCTGATGTAGTTATTGGCTGGTCTAATATAGTCCCCCGCCTGCATTGGAGGCATATGTCGACCCATACGGCGGCATATAGAATTAGAAAGAAAATCAATGCGGCTCTATCAAAAACCGTCACGGGAGCAGGTGGCTTCGTGGTACGGCACGAAGCCATCTCAGCCGACAGAACTGATCTCTATCGTAGAGATAAGGTCCATCTATCAGACGTAGGGTTGGATATTTTTATTAAGGATATCCAGGGAGCTATTTCATCCTTCCTGTAAGTCAGGTTGTGGTGGTGGCGGCAAGTTCATTTTTAATGCTCCTTGTGGCGGGAGGTCACGGTCCTGTTGCGCAGGAAAAGGTCGCTAGGGGTGAGTCGTGACCATAAAGGGGAGGGGTGGTAGGCCTCAAGTGCACGTGGGGTAACCTCCCTCTCTCCCCATTGGGGGATGGTCACGTGATCTCTGCAACCCCTCAGCATCATTTCCTTTGAGCAGAGACCCCTCTGCTGCTCATTCCCGTTGGGCCGTTGACCTCCTTTGCTGTTCTGGGCTTATATAGCTCTATGCCACCATTTCCGGTTCTGTTGGTTAAAAGTTATATAGGTAGTTTTAATAAAAATTTGACCGTGACGGTTAAAATTTTTCCCACTAAGAAGTGTCTGTGTCTTTATTTATTCACAATGGTTCATGTTACAAGTTACTAAGTTAAGTTATTTAAGTTAAGTTAAAATTGTTCTTCTACACTCCTGGAAACGCCCCGGTAAGCATTTAATCCCTTAAGTTTGTGTAGGGCCCAGTATGGGTCTGTAGCAGGCTACGGGTTAAGGCTGTAGGAAAGTGGGATAGGAGATAGAGGGTTGGGTGCTAGATGCAACATTGTTGCAGGTTAGGTCAGGCCCCTCCTTACCTGGTAAAAGCTGAGGTTCCCCTCCCAACTTCCTCTTCTCCATCCGATCCAGGCTGTGAAGTGTTTTCCCCTCCCTCCCAATCCCCTTGTCCTATCCAATGGCGGCTCTCGGCTAATGGCAGGGCTATGGCTAGTCAACCTAGGCCTCTGATAAGTCCATAGCGGTAAACTTAACAATCTCCCATCTCTGACTATGCGGCTAGATTGGCTTGGTAGCTGAGATTCCTTCTTAGGTGGAGATTGATAATTACACCCTGGCGGCGGGAGGTCATGGTCCTGTTGCGCAGGAAAAGGTCACTAGGGGTGAGTCGTGGCCATAAAGGGGAGGGGTGGTAGGCCACAAGTGCACGTGGGGTAACCTCCCTCTCTCCCCATTGGGGGATGGTCACGTGATCTCTGCAACCCCTCAGCGTCATTTCCTTTAAGCAGAGACCCCTCTGCTGCTCGTTCCCATTGGGCCGTTGAACTCCTTTGCTGTTCTGGGCTTATATAGCTCTATGCCGCCATTTCCGGTTCTGTTGGTTAAAAGTTATATAGGTAGTTTTAATAAAAAATTTGACCATGACGGTTAAAATTTTTCCCACTAAGAAGTGTCTGTGTCTTTATTTATTCACAATGGTTCATGTTACAAGTTACTAAGTTAAGTTATTTAAGTTAAGTTAAAATTGTTCTTCTACACTCCTGGAAACGCCCCAGTAAGCATTTAATCCCTTAGTACATCTCTTATAATAATTTTTATTTCGTCTGCATTTGCATGTTGGCGTTCAGCCAAGGCCAATCTATCCGCTTTCTCTTTGGCTGTTTTAGTTAACATGCCACGCAATACAAACAGAGATTTACTAGCAGAATTATTTTCCCTAAGAGCTTGCACTGCAGACAAATGTATCTTGGTTGCTAGATGACGCTTCATGTAATCAAGTTTCCATCCATCATCCCAGGTCTTACCAGTAGCAGTAGCAACTTTCCCTTCAGAGCATACTGTACAGATCACGCCATCATCAGGTTTATGTGTAAGTATCTCCAAAGTCAATGTGAATCTTCTTTACTGATGTGTGTGAATCAGTTTCAACCATTTCAGCTAACCAAGCTTCCTTGAAACTTTGAACGGCTTTTTTTGGAAGTGGTGGATCTGGTGCTCTACTTCCTTCCTTAGGGGCAGTAGATCTTTTTTTGAATATATCAAACATTATTATTTTTTTCTAGTTATAAAACATTTACTTAGAATTAATGACAATGAATATATATATATAAATCTTCAAAAAGTATGCACTCCTCAGTACAATTGCCAAGGTGCTAACAAAGTAATAAAATATCCCAAAGTCAGAAAGCACTCAATGGGCTTCTTCAAATAAGAAACAACCTTTATTCCAATATTAAAAAGCTCATGACGTTTCGGGCACCGGTCCGGTCCCTTTGTCAAATGATTTTGTCAGGACAAATATGTTTGTTTTGTCCTGACAAAATCATTTGACAAAGGGACCGGACCGTGCCCGAAACGTCATGAGCTTTTTAATATTGGAATAAAGGTTGTTTCTTATTTGAAGAAGCCCATTGAGTGCTTTCTGACTTTGGGATACATACGGTACATATATACGTATACATATATATATATATATATATATATAACAATAACATAGCCCTACATAGTAGAATATTTAGGTAACCTAAATTTCTCTCAGATTTTTAATTGAGGTTTCATTATATTTTTCACTAAACATTCATAGATTTGGAGGTGCCTTTTTGCACAATAACCTTAGTTTCATCTTAGATCTTTGATTAAAGGGACAGTCTAGTCCAAAAAAAACTTTCATGATTCAGATAGGACATGTAATTTTAAACAATTTTCCAATTTACTTTTATCACCAATTTTTATTTGTTCTCTTGGTATTCTTAGCTGAAGGCTTAACCTAGGAGGTTCATATGCTAATTTCTTAGACCTTGAAGGCCGCCTCTTAAGAATGCATTTTAACAGGTTTTTCACCACTAGAGGGTGTTAGTTCATGTTTTTCATATAAATAACACTGTGCTCATGCATGTGAAGTTACCTGGGAGCCATAACTGATTGGCTAAACTGCAAGTCTGTCAAAATAACTGAAATAAAGGGGCAGTCTGCCGAGGCTTAGATACAAGATAATCACAGAGGTAAAAAATATATAAATATAACTGTGTTGGTTATGCAAAACTAGGAAATGGGTAAAAAAGGGATTATCTATCTTTTAAAACAATAACAATTCTGGTGTAGACTGTCCCTTTAATTCAGGTGGAACACTACTAGCTGCTAAATGCTTGCTGTACATATATGACGTTTGGCTGACACTGTGCTAAACTTGCATTAAAGTTTGCTTTATATCTACTGAGAAAATGTTTTCACTGAGAAAATGTTTACACATAAAACATTGCAATAAAGTTTGTTTGTAGTATGTTTGTATGGATACAAAATGTGTTTTTACTACAAAACTATGCCTTCAGTTAGAAATGCATTCTTTAGAAAGACTCTCACAGCTACTAAATAATTTTATATTCTTTAATGAATGTGTTTAGTTAATTACCCTGCAACACAGGATTTAAATAATCTTTCATATGTATGCTTAATAAAGTTGTTCTGCAATACGAAATTTATAAATGTGTTTAGTGAAATTTAAATACTAACAAGTGATGTTATACGATTTTCTATAATCTATACTAATACTAAAATGGAGGTTTATTTAACCTTGTATTAGCAAATCCTAAGACGGATGCTCATTTATATAATTCAATAATAAAAAGTGCGTATGTCTAACTCTTTTAAAACATGTTTTCAAGGCTGAGCTGTTGTTGTCAGAAATGGTGATGCTAGAGAGACATTCTGTTGATGCTAAAAATAAATATAAATGGAAAACAATAGATAAGAATGATGATGTCATCTAATAAGATACACTACCTCGTTGTAAACAGTAGGCAGGTTATTCTGACAGGTTGTTCTAGAGCATCTTAAAGATTAGGATTTTGGTTGGAGAAAGTCATTTTGAGTGGTATTTAAACAATTATTAATATAAGCAAGCTTAATTATTAATATAAGCAAGCTTAATTCATTCAGTCAATTTAACTATGTGTATGTGTAATGGATTTTAAATTAATTTCATTTTTTTATTACTTCTGTAAGCTAATTTTTCTGCATAATAAAAAAATATTTTAAAACAATATTCTCTCTCTCTCAATTCCATTGCTTATTTATTATAAATAAATATTGTACTAATAAACTTTCTTTATAAGAAATGAGACCTGTTTCACTGGTATAATTTTTGAAGGGACAGTTCACCAAAAAAATGTTCTTACATTTAAATTCTTCCCAATGATCCATTTTACGTGCTGGGGTGTATTAAATTGTTTGCAAGTAACTCATTTACCCCTATTTTGGCCCTTGAAATAGCTGATTTAGCTTGTGGTATCCCAACCTATACTGAAAGTTTTAATACTGGAGTCTCAGCTATTGAATAGCCTAAGTTAACACAACCAGCAGAAGAAGTGACACTCCCAGTGGGGTGCAGGATAGTTAAGTAATAACTTGATAATTTTCCATTGTTCTCTCTATATATTGTGCTTTAGTTTTCCAGACAAATATAAGATAAGTGTGACGGATCCCCGGCTACCCCGACTGGGTAGCTCCACCAAAGGGATTCTTTCACTGCCTGGAACAAGCTGCTATATAGCACAGGAAAGTGATTCTAGCAGGAGCCCACCTAAATGACTAGACAGACTAGCATTCAAGTGAAAAAAGAACTGACTTTATTGGGACAAACACACATCTTTTATACATACAACTCATCTTGATAAGACATGAGACAATGCCACAGTTTTCCCGCCATTCCCATCCCTCCAGACAGGCTTACGCCGGCCATAGCAGCCATGGTCCTCTAGATTCCCAGTACCCAGGGGTGGTGGTTTTTGGGGTGATCCCGGGGGAGTGGCGACACTTCCAGGGTGTCATTTTAAAGCTCTCAGTCTCCAGAATCTACAGTCCAAAAAGTGACATGATCCGTGACTGGGGACCGGAGTTATGCTGGTTTAAACGTCCACCTGGAAGTCCAGGGAAAATAGGGGTTATAGGGGGAACCCGAACCCCCGGTTCCCAAGGGAGCTCCCTTCAGGCAATCACCCCACCTCTGGCCCACTCTGAGAGGCAGCAAACCCCAGAAGAGCGGAGCTCTGGGATTAAGGGCCACTGGAGCGACCTGGGTCAAAGGGCACCAGTAATCCTGGATGATGCGGCCGACCGGTAGTTCCAGGGGCCCGGCCGGCCGAAGGGGAAGTGGTGGTCAGCAACCAGCTCTTCCAAGATGACATTCAATACACAAAACAATGGGAACAGAAGGTCTGGGGAATCACGGTTGCTCTGAGGAGCCCAAAACCGCTGAGAGACAGCAGAGGTGAGGTCATAGGGGGGTAAGGGATCAATCCCTGCAGCCCAGTGTCCGGGACAATAAGGAAGCAAGTGTTTGTACACAAAGTGATAACATAATGAGATATGATATTACCTGAAGCTCAACCCATTGTAATAGGCTATGGTTTAAATGCACAAAATCAGCTACTTCATATACACAAATAAACCTGAAAAAGCAATTTTTCATACATTTTATACTCTCCAGCTCATATAAAATACATAAATATAAAAACAATTTTACATTATACTGTCCCTTTAAAGGTCAGTGCTTGGAAATCATATTTCAATAAAACTGTGCTTTAAGATCTCATGGGGCAGACTTATTACAGTGTGGACGGACATGATATGCTGTAGCGTATCATGTCTGCCGCACACCGATAAATGACAACAGCATACACTGTCTGCATTTATCATTGCACAAGCAGTTCTGGTGAACTGCTTGTGCAATGCCACCCCCTGCAGGGGGTGTCAATCAATCCGATCGTATAGGATCGGGCGGATTGATGTCCGCAGCCTCAGAACAGGTGCAAGTTATGGAGCATCGGTCTTTAGACCGCTGCTTCATAACTATTGTTTCCGGCAAGCCTGAAGGCTCACGTGGAAACAGGGACATCAAGCTCCATTTGGAGCCTGATAATTTGGCCCCTATGAGTGAAAAAGGTATGAACCACTACAAAAAAGGTGGAATACAAATGCCTCATACATGGCAAAGACTAATCATTTTATACCTTCTTTCTACCCTATAACAGTCCCTCTGAGCTATTGGGTTGACAAGAGGATTGTGTGGCCTTTCCAGGCTACAGTAGCTCAGGAGTACCTCTCTTGTCTCCCAACCAAAGTTAGCAAGTGTTCTGATTAACTAGCAATATACTTAACCCTTAGTGCTCACAAATGGCACCGCAGCTCATTGAGCAAATGGCATTCAAATATAACATTCCAAAGCTAGGTTACCCTGCCCTAAGCTTAGAAAATGGTTGATTTTAAAATGTTTTCCACTCCTGCTCCTGCCCTTCCTGCTCTATGGTGGTCATCATCAGTTAATTTAATGAACTGTAGAAAATTATTGGCTGCTGTGTCCAAGGGACTCTAGATTTGTGTATGTCTTTCTCCTCCCTTGAATGTAAATGTATGAGATTTATGTACTGTGAGGTCTACCTAGTTCAGTCTGCTGCCTGCTCCTGCCCTTCCTGTTCTGTGTTGGTCCTCATCCGTCTATTCCAAATTTTAGGGAACTGCTGGCTGCTGTGTCTAAGGGACTCTTGGCACATGACTGTCCTCCTCCTCCCTTTGAGGTGTATATTGTAGCTTTATTTACCGTGTGGCTTAACTAGTTTGGTAAGTTTGCTGCCTGCTGCTGATACTCATGCTCCTGTCCTACCTGCTCTGTTGTGGTCATAATCCGTTAAAGGCAAACAATGTTGCAATCTGTTGGCCACTTAGTCCACTGGTCTCTAAGCACATGTTTGTCCTCCTCAATTGGAGGCATATTTTTGTGATTTCGTACAAGAGGTCTAAATAGTTCAGTTACTCTGCTGCTACTGCCTCTCATGTTCCTGCCCTCTCTGCTGTGTAATGGTCATCTTCTTTTTAAGTAAAAAAAAAATCATAGCAAATTATTTGCTGCTGTGTTCAGGGGACTCTAAGCATGTTGGTCCTCCTACCTTGAAGGTATATTTTTGCATTCTGTGTATGGAGGTCTACCTAGTTCAGTAACTCTTCTGCCTGCTGCCACAGCCTCTCCTGCTCCTGCCCTATGGTGGTCATCATTCGTTAAAGTAAAAAATCCTAGCAAACTGTTGGCTTCTGTGCCCAAGGAACTTTAAGCATATGTTTGTCTTCCTCCCCTGGATGTGTATTGTTGAGATTTGTGTATCAGAGGTCTACCTAGTTCAGAATCTCTGCTACCAGCTGCTGCCACTCCTGTTCCTGACCTTCCTGCTCTTTTGTAGTCATCATCCAACAAGGCCAAATCCTTAGGGAACTGCTAGCCACTGTCTAAAATGGGCTCTAGGCATGTGTTTGTACTTCTCCTCCCTTTGGAGGTGTATTTCTGAGGGTTGTGTATTGTGAGGTCTACCTAGTTCAGTAAGTCTGTTGCTGCCTGCTGCACCTGCAACTCCTGTTTCTGCCCTTCCTGCTCTGTGTTGGTCATCATCGATTAAAGTAAAAAAACTCATAGCATACTGTTGCTGTGTACAAGTGTCTCTAAGTGTCTCCTTTGGAGATATATTTTTGAGGTTTGTATACCAGAGGCCTACCTTGTTCAGTAATTCTGCTGCATGCTGCTGCCTCTCCTGCTCCTGCCCTTCCTACACTGTAGTGGTCATCATCAGTTAAAGTAAACAAATCATACCAAAATGTGTTCCGCTGTGTCCAAGGGACTCTAAACACATTTGTCCTCCTCACTTGGTGGTGTTTTTTATGAGCTTTATGTATGTACTGTGAGGCCTACCTAGTTAAGTAAATCTGCTGCATGCTATTTCCTCTCCTGCTCCTGGCCTTCCTGCTCTGTGGTGTTCATAGTCAAACTATAAAAAATTGTTGGCTGCTGTGTCCAAGGATCTCTAAGCAGGTTTTTGTCCTGCTCCACTGGAAGTGTATTTTTGAGGTTTATGTATTGCAAGGCCTACCTTGTTCAGTAACTATGCTGCCTGCTGCTGCCTCTCCTGCTCCTGTCCTTCCTGCTCTGTAACTTAGGACTCTAAACACTTTTGTCCTCCTCCTTTTGAGTTTAGCTGGTGCTAGCTCTCCTGCTCTTGCTCTTCTCTGAAATAAGTCTCCAAGGATAGCTAATGGATTTAGTGCACCAGCAATATCCAACATGCAGTTGTTAGCGCATATAGGGGCTGATTTAACAAAGTGCGAGCGGACATGATCCGCTGTCCGCCGCACATCGATACATGCCGACAGCATACGATGTTGGCATTTATCATTGCACAAGCAGTTCTGGTGAACTGTTTGTGCAATGTCGCCCCCTGCAGATTTACGGCCAATCGGCCGCTAGCAGGGGGTTTCAATCAACCCAATCGAATGCGATCAGGAGGATTGATGTTCGCCACCTCAGAGGAGGCATACGAGTTAAGGAGCAACGGTCTTAAGACCGCTGTTTCTTAACTCCTGTTTCCGGTGAGCCTAGTTACATTCAAGGACATTTGGCCCTTGTTAAATTGGCCCTATAGACTATGGGGCTACATTTATTAAGCAGCGGATGCTTCTTCAGAGCCCCATCATTTCAGGTCTGCCTGAAACGGAAGTTAAGAAGCAGCAGTCGTAAGATATGATCGGGATGATAGACAGCCCCTGCTAGCGGCCGATTGGCCGCCAGTAGGCAGGGGGCAGTATTGCACATGCTGTCTGCATTTAGCAAGGTCTAGCGGACATGATTCGCTACATTGAATCATGTCCGTTTGCCTTTTAATAAATCTACCCCTAAGAGGTAGATTTAACAACAGTCAAGCGAACCCCTAAGGGGTAGCTTTAACAACAGTTGAGCGGCCATGATTTGCTGTAGCGAACAATGTCCACTCGACCTTGCTTAATGCCGACAGCATAAGCTGTCAGCATTGAGCATTGCACAAGCATTTCTGGTGAAATGCTTGTGCAATGCCACACCCTTCTCACTGGCGGCCAGTCGGCCACTAGCAGGGGCTGTCAATCATCCGGATCGGATTGGATTGGGATGATTTCAGTCCCCCACCTATAAGGTATCGGACAAGTTAAGGATCAGCGTTCTTATGACCACTGCTTCTTAACCTCCTGTTTTAGGCGGACCTGAAACAATGGGGCTCTGAAGCAGCATCCGCTGCTTAATAAATGGAGCCCTATCTCTCAAGTGTTTAAAAAATAGAAGTGGTATTGATTGCGCTTGAGCAATATTAATGCACAATAGCACTGATATTTTTGTGCTCCACTTTTAATCAAGACCAAAATAAGTAAATGAAAATAGCCACATGGGAGTGCAGATATTTCCTCTGGTTGTGCCCACTAATCTCATAAACACTGTTTTTTAGAATTATATTTTTTTATAAGGCTGAGCTGATTGTTTGTTTATGTTATGATGAATAATTAATTAATGTGCACTACTGTTTTTTTCTAATACAAAAAATAAAATAGAAGAAATCATGGAGAGAATTTATGTCCCAGTCAGTCTTATACCTTGTATATTTTATAGAATGACTTTTGCATCTTGATACAGCTTTGGGAATGTGCAGTTAAAGGGACAGTCGAGTCAAAATTAAACTTTCATGATTCAGATAGGGCATGCAATTTAAACAACTTTCCAATTTACTTTTAAAATCAAATTTGCTTTGTTCTCTTGGTATTCTTTGTTGAAAGCTAAACCTAGGTAGGCTTATATGCTAATGTCTAAGCTTCTAAAGGTCACCTCTTATCTCAGTGTATTTTGACAGTTTTTCACAGCAAGACAGTGCTGTGGGCCATATAGATACCATTGTGCTCACCCCCCGTGGAGTTATTTATGGGTCAGCACTGATTGGCTAAAATGCAAGTCTATCATTAGAACTGAAATAAGGGGACAGTCTGCAGGGGCTTAAATACAAGGTAATTACAGAGGTTAAGAAGTATATTAATAATACTGTGTTGGTTATGCAAATTGGGGAATGGGTAATAAAGGAATTATTTTTATGGAGTAGACTGTCCCTTTAAACAATTTGCACATTCTTTATATATTATATTTTATATTTCTATAGAAATATTGGAGTGTAAATGAATTACTATTAAAGTGATGGTAAATGTCAGACTTTAAGAATGTTGGACTGAAAAATATATTAATGTACAAGCAAAAACAAATATTTTTTTAAAAAAAAGTGTATATATATTTTATAATACCATACAACACTGTGCACTATAAGGTCATGGGATAATATTCTTCTTCGTACCTTTTAAACTTGACAGCTGCTCCAGCTTCCTCCGGTCGTCGCAAGCCATTTCTGATGTCAGAAATGATGGATGGCTCTTCCTCCAATCACGGCTTCCTCCCCCCCCCCCCCCGAGGAATCATTGTCCGATTCAATGCCGTTATTGGAGGAAGCCGGATTCTTAATTTTAGACTAAGGAAGAGGCTTTGCGACGGGTGGAGGAAGCTGGATCTGCTGTCAAGATTAAAAGGTACTTTTTTTTTTCACAACACAAGTGAAATGTAAATTTTGATGAATTAAAGTGCCCCTGTTTTTAATCAAATTTTTAAAAAAACGGGCACTTTAGCAACAAAATTTACATTCACTTTAAGCACAATAGGAAAACTACTCACATAATTTCAAACTAGTATAGCTCTAAGTGATGAGCTCAGTACAAATGGATCCAAGACTGTATTTGTTGTAGGGGTTTCAATATTTAATAACAAAAGTATTCAATAACAAAAGTTTAATAACAAAAGTTATTCAAGTATTTTATTGTCTTCCAAAAATACCTCCGTATCCTCTAGGCCGACCCATAGTTGCAATTTTTTTTTTTTTTTTTAAACAAGTGACAGTTTTTTAGATAAACTCTTTAAACCCCTTTTGGGTTACATAGACTCGTACCTGGGAGACACCTCAGACTATATACGAGTTATTTCAACATGCAGGGCTCCACCAAATGCCACACTGGTGACATGTGACATAAAAAAAATCTACTTACTTTCATACCACAACACAAAGGTATGGAATTTATCGAGAATGCAATGGATCTATATGCTGTATTTAGCCCCCGAGAGAGGATGCTGATTCTTGACTATTGGAATAGTTTTAATAAAAATTTTTTTTCATGTTTGAGGATAACTTTTTTGTGCAAAACAAAGGTACAGCTAAAATGGTCCCACATACCCTAATGTGGTCATGGATACACTGAAAAGGAGTTATATTTGCAAAGACCCTCTTTTTAAACATTACCTAGAAGCCAGCACTGATTGGCTAAACTGCAAGTCTGTTAAAAGAACTGAAATAAAGGGCAGTTTGCAGTGGCTTAGATACAAGATAATCACAGAGGTAAAAAGTATATAAATATAACTGTGTTGGTTATGCAAAACTGGGGAATGGGTAATAAAGGGATTATTTATCTTTTAAAACAATGAAAATTCTGGTGTAGACTGTCCCTTTAAAGCTGTTCCTTAAACATGCTGTTTGCCTGATGACCAAAAGGACAGTGTGTTTTCTCTACAACTTTACAACATATATTGTCTCACTGCATTGGGATTCAGGTGGCTTTTAACCCTGAAGTGCCTGATATATTTTTAAGGCCAGGAACTTTGCCACTCTACCAAATATTGCTCAAATATAATGGGGGATGTTAACTCTTTCATGTCGGTTAGATGACATAAAAATAAGAATAAAGAAGGTGCCCTGATAGTGCATTATGTCTATAATATGCCAATAGATCCACTCAATCTAAATAATATACTCACAATGAAATAAACTACTCACAATGCACTCACTGGTGCAAATATAGCAGTCTGGACCCCTTAGCCATCCTGCAAGATCACTCTTGATGATATTATCTCCGTTGTGGGTTGTTGCTCTTCATATATTGTTCCAAATTAATCTCCACTGTGAGACTCTTGAGGTGTTCTTTTACCATAGACAGCAATTAATAAACGACATATAAGGGCCTATTTATTAATGTACGAGCTGACATGATCCGATATTGTGGATCATGTCCGCCGCACATCGATAAATGCCGACAGCATACGCTGTCAGCATTTATCATTGAGCCAGCAGTTCTTGTGAAACTCCTGTTTAATGTAATTTTAAATTAAAAGATAGGGACTTTAATTTATGAAAGTCTTATTAAACCCTTACTTTATTTTTATAATCCCACTTTCATGTGTTCATTCGATCTGTAAAAGATACTCTATTTCTTAATTCAATGATGATTCAGGTAGCCAATCGTATTGCGCCCCCTTTGGCCTCAAGCAAGTAAATAATACCACCCCTGGCTTTGGAAGCCAAAGGGGCGCGATACTAATGGCTACAGCCTGAATCGTCACTGAATTAAGAAATAGAGTATCTGTGTGAACTAACACACCTGTAATTGAGAAACCAAGTATACCGAATTATGACTATTTGTCCTTTTCGGATGTATGTGCCCCTTACTAATTTAGAGGATCTTTCCTTAGAAGCTAACAGGAGTACTGATGAACACAATACAAGAATACATCATACACTCAAGTCTCGTTCAAACTTTTACCCTCTACATGTTAGAGGGAAAAGTTTGGAGGTTTTTCACAAGAGAGTAGTAGAAGATCTCACCCTATTATCTCTATCTCATAAGGGTGGGAACTCAAACCTTTCTAGAAGAGAAAGGGATGCCATTGCTGAACTTCAAAATAATCAGCAAATAGTTATCCGCCAGTCAGATAAAGGTGGGAGTTTAGTCATCCTGGACAAACAAGTATATGTAAATGAAGCACTCAGGCAACTACAGGATTCTGAGGCATACCAGCAACTCCCTAGAAATCCCACTACACAATTTAAACGTTTACTCATGGACCTGTTTGATGATGGTGTGGAGATGGGCATTATTGATCAGCAGACACTTGATTGCCTTTTGGTAGACAGTCCGGTGATGCCCATCTTCTACCACTTCCCCAAGGTCCACAAGGGTTTGAACAGAGTACAGGGCAGGCCTATAGTGGCAGGAATCGGCTCCCTTTTTGAGCCACTGTCAAAATGGGTAGATGATTTTCTACAACCAATAGTTCAATGCCTGCCCAGCTACTTATGAGACACTGCACATACCTTTTCCAAACTAGAAAAGATACAATGGGAACCAGAATACAGCTGGCTGACAATTGATGGGGTGTCTTTGTATTCCACCATACTACATGAATTTGGCATTAGGGCTGTTTCCTTCTTCCTTGAACAATTTACCTCATTGTTACAACAGCATAGGAATTTCGTGGTTCGTACTATTGAATTTCTATTGCAACATCATTTTTTTATGTTCAATGATGTTTGCTACCTCCAGAGATGTGGAACCGCCATGGGAGGCGAAGTTCGCCCCCTCCTACGCCAACCTCTTTATGGGGTGGTGGGAGTGGTTCCACGTCTATGGCGATGGCAACATTTTCTCTTCTTCAATTGTGAAATATATGCGTTTCATTGATGATCTACTTATCATCTGGTCTTCAGATCAACAGCAAGCTCAGGCCTTTGTTGATCATCTGAACACGAATGAAGTAGGGCTTAAGTTCACTTTTGAATGGAAAAAAAGTTCCATCAACTATCTGGATGTTACATTAACATCAGATGGTCAATCTAAGGAGATACAATCTACTCTCTTTAGAAAGCCCATTTCGGGCAATGCCCTTCTGCATGCCTGCAGTAGTCATCCTGGGCATGTATTCAAGGGTATTGTGAAAGGTCAATTTATGAGAGCCAGACGAAATTGTACTGTATTTGGGGATTTCCAGCAAGAAAGCAGGGACCTCAGTAAACGGTTCATTACTAGACAATATCCCCAGAAAGTTGTCAAGAGGTCTTATATGGAGGTCAGCCAAATGGACAGGAGTGATCTATTCAGATCTAAAAATAAGAATAACACCTTGTCTAAACCTACTTTGATAACTACATATTCTAATCAATATCATCAAGTATGTAATATAGTAAGGAAGAATCTTCCCATCCTTAGAGGGGATACTAAATTGCGTGGAGTCATCAAAGATGGCTGCAATTTTGTGTATCGTCGGAATTTGACTCTGGGTAATTTACTATCACCCAGTATGCTCAAAAAGGAACAAAGTGGTAACTCTTGGCTTCACTTCAACGGGACATACAAATGTGGTAAAAGATCATGCAGATCATGTGACCACATTGGCAGGTCCACATCCTTTGTCTCAGCAACTACAGGAGAGGTGTTTGAGACAAAGGGATGTTTTAAATGTGGCAATAAATTTTTAGTGTACCACATTGAGTGCACAATTTGTACCCGACAGTATGTAGGGAGAACTACAAATGGAGGTGGGAACTCGTATGAAAGAACACCTCTCCTGTGTAACTAATGACCGAGCTGTTTCAGCATTGTCTAAACACTTTCTGGAACAGCACGATGGTGACTTGCGATCGTTTAGGTGGCAGGCTATCGAGCAGATTGTGAGTCCCCCACGTGGAGGAGTTAAGTTTCAGATTCTATTCTATTGGATCCACAAGCTTGGTAGCCTGTTGCCTAGAGGATTCAACTCAGAATTTGACATCATCAATTATTGGCACAGATAGGGACTATATCACTATCGTTCTAGGAAGTTTGTAGTATCATACTAACTTTAGTAGTATGCTTTAGCTTGAAATCATTTATATATATCAACTTCTCAGCTGTTACTAGTATTTTTCTTCTTGGATATAGTACGGTACTAGGAGAGTAATTATCTATTACAACTTGAGTCATTTAAATATATTCACCATCTAGCTACTATAAATTAACATGGACTACTAAGGCAGAATATTTCTATAAATTACATATTTGGGATATTCTAGCATTTGTTATTATACGTCCATATATTTCATCACTAATGTCATGTATTGTCTATTTCTTGAACATCATTTAATATGCAATTTTGGTACTTAATTTCATGTATGATTAGTTTACATAGTTTTGTAACTCATGAATGAAACCGAGATTATTATCACGTACAATATTAAGTATACTGCATATAAATATGATTACCTCTTGCTACACAGCTGATTATTACACAATAGATATAACCTATTTGGTTTGTATATGTATGCATTGTGTTCTTTAGCTGCCCATTCCCTTTTGGTTTAGGGATCTATTTCCATTTCAATCAATTTTTGTTTATAATAGAGTATAATGGGTTAATAATGGGATGTGCTAGATTAAGTTAATATCCAATTACAGAGGGGTTGTGGCTTTAAATAGCCTACACCTCTCATCTGAGTTTTATGTCTAGGATTACGGTCCAAGTGACCGAAACCGGTCGGACTTTCTTTTTTATCTAGCCTATCCTTTTTCTTGTTTGGAGTCTGCCTGTCTTTTAATGTACCCAATAAAACATCGCTTTATGTTTTACTACAATTGGATCACACTGGATTTATTACAATTTTATTTTTTGCCAGAAAACGAAGTGGGACTGCTTTTTTCATATTCACTGTGGAGTACTGGGACTCCATTCCTATTTTTTACTTTGGGTTCTGTTTGCACCGAGCAGAAGTGAAGGGGACCAGCTGAACTACAGCTGAGGAGTCCGGAGGCAGGACCTATGATTACTGACGCAGAGCGAAGCTGCGCAGTGTCTGTAACGGAGGAGACGCTGAGCTAGAATATAGCCGCAGAGCATACCACCGGAGCCAGAGCCGTGAGTTATGTTCTTTGGGAACTGTTATTTCCACTGCAGGACTCTGCATAGCCGCCGAGCATATCACCGGAGCAAGAGATGTGAGTTGTTTTCTTTTGGAAACTGTTACCTTTATTGCTTAACCGCAGAACACTCACTAACAATGACAAGCTCAGTTTAATGACTATTGCTTAACCGCAGAACACTCACTAACAATGACAAGCTCAGTTTATTGACTATTGCTTAACCGCAGAACACTCACTAACAATGACAAGCTCAGTTTAATGACTATTGCTTAACCGCAGAACACTCACTAACAATGACAAGCTCAGTTTATTGATTATACAAGTGAAGAGATTACCCGGATACTTGCTGCTACTAGGTTTTTAGCTATTTGTGTACCGGAGGGGAATGTTTACCGTTGGAAGCATATATTAAGGACTCATGTGAACAGTTTGCCCGGATACTTGTAGCAACCTAGCTGTAGTGTAACAGTATTCCGGAGGGGATTGATCACTTTTGCGGTGTTATACAAACGACTCTCAGGCTCTGGACATATGTAAATATATGTATATATAACATCGCTTAGTAAGAGATGCAGTGGTATTTTCATCTTGCACTACTGAATATCCAGTTATTGCCACATCTTTCATAGTGTTAAACTATTCACTTGGTACTTGCTCTGTATACATATATAATGAATGCTTGTTGTTCAACAGATATGGAGTGATATTACTAAGAGACTAGTACCATTGATGTTGCTATATATATAGATATATTATGAATAACACACTGCAACGACTTTGTGCACCTATAAGCCTTCTATCACAACTGAAATTGCATATTACAGGACACTTTACTTTCTTTTGACACTGCTTGTTGCGCTTGGTAACAGCTTCTAGCTCCCATAGGTCCCATCTCAGCATCATACATGTACTTGGCTATTTTATTGTTATATACATGAAAGTAGAATTATTTAAAAAAGTAAGCATTTACTAAGACTTTCATGAATTAAAGTCCAACACTAATAAAAGCTATTAACCCCTAATCCGCTGCTCCCCGACAACGCTGTCACTATAATGAAGTTATTAATCCCTATTCCACTACTCCTCGACATCGCCAACATTATAATAAAGCTATTAACCCCTAATCCACCGCTCCCCTACATCGCCAACACTATAATAAAGCTAATAACCTCTAAACCTCCGGCCTCCCACATCGCCGCCACTAAATAAACCTATTAACCCCTAAACCGCCAACCTTCCACATCACAAAACACAAAATTAAACTATTAATCGCTAAACCTAACACTTCAAAATTTTAAATTAAAATTACAATATAACTATCTTAAAATAAATAAAAACTTACCTGTGAAATGAAAAAACCCTTTAAACTATAAATTAACCTAACATTACTATGCTAATAAAAATTTTAAAAAAACACCAATTAAAAAATATAAATTACTAATTAAAAAAAAACTAAAACTACGACAAAAATAAAAAAATCTAAAATTACAAAAATTAATAAACACTAAATTACGAAAAACAAAAAACACTAAGCTTACAAAAATAATAAACTAAATTTTTAAAAATAAAAACAATTACACCTAATCTAATACCCCTATAAACATAAAAAAGCCCACCACCCCAAAAAAACACCCCCTAGCCTACAATAAACTACCAATAGCCCTTAAAAGTTTTGAACAGCCAATAGGATTTCAGTATCTCTCATCCTATTGACTGTTTTGAACAGCCAATAGGATTTCAGAAGCTCTCATCCTATTGGCTGATTTGAATTTGAAGAATCAAATCATCCAATAGAATTGCAAGGTACGCCATTTTGAATCAGCTACCTTGCATTCAACTTCAGTGTACGGTGGTGACCGTATGAAGAAGACGCTCCGCGCAGGATGTCTTCGGCTACCAGAATGGCCCCGCGCCGCTGGGTTGAAGATAGAAGATGCCCCCAGGATGGATGAAAATATCTCCACCTGGATGAAGACTTCTTGCCGCCGGGATGGAGATGGATGTCCGGACTTCAGGAACCGTGAGTAGATATTCTGGGGTTAGAGTTAGGTTTTTTTTTTCATTTTTTTGTGTGTTTTTTTTTTTTTAGATTAGGACTTTGGGCTTTTTTAAAAGAGCTGAATGCCCTTTTAAGGGCAATTAAAAAGAGCTGAAAGCAAGGGCAATGAAAAAGAGCTCTTTTAAGGGAAATGCCCATACAAATGCCCCTTTAGGGGCAATGGGTAGCTTAGGTTTTTTTTAGAGTTAGTTTTTTTATTTTGGGGTTTTTTTTGGGTGGTGGTTTATACTGTTGGCGCACTTTGTATTTTTTACATGTAAAAGAGCTGTTTAACTTAGGGCAATGCCCTACAAACAGCCCTTTTAAGGGCTATTGGTGGGTTTATTGTAGTATATTGTAGGCTAGGGGATGTTTTTATTTGGGTTTTTTTTTTATTTTTATAGAGGTATTAGATTAGGTGTAATTGTTTTTATTTTTGATCATTTTGTTTATTATTTTTTTAAGCTTAGTGTTTTTTTATTTTTCATAATTTAGTGTTTATTATTTTTTTTAATTTTAGTTTTAGATTTTTTAATTTTTTTATGTAGTGTTAGTTTTTTTTTTAATTTGTCATTTAGATTTTTTAATTGGTAGTATTTTTTTTATTTTATTAGAATAGTAATGTTAGGTTAATTTATAGTTTAATGTTAGGTTTATTTTTATTTCACAGGTAAGTTTTTATTTATTTTAAGATAGTTATATTGTAATTTAAAGTTAGGGGGTGTTTAGGGATTAATAGTTTAATTTAGTGTTTTGCAATGTGGGGAGGCAGCGGTTTAGGGGTTAATAGGTTTATTTAGTGGCGGCGATGAGGGAGGCCGGAGGTTTAGGGTTTAAAAACTTTATTATAGTGGCGGCGATGGCGAGGAGCGGTGGATTAGGGGTTAATAGCTTTATTACAGTGTCAGCGATGTTGAGGGGCGGCGCATTAGGGGTTATTAAATTTATTTAATAGTCACGATGTGGGTGGGAAGTAGATTAGGGGTTAATAAGTTTAATATAGTGTTTGCAATGCGGGAGGGTGGTGGTTTAGGGGTTAATAGGTAATTTATGTGTGTTAGTGTACTTTGTAACACTTAAGTTATGAGTTTTGTGAAACATTTTTGTTGCGCAAAACTCATAGCTACTGCTCTCAGATGGCGGTATTGATTGTGTCGGTATAGGCTGTAACGCAAGCATTTTAGCCAGACCGCACAACCTGTAATACTGGCGCTATGAAAATCCCACGCAAAAACGTTATTTTTTTGAGTGCGGAATGGACGTTGCGTTACAAGCTAAAATGCTTGTAGTATAGCAATACCGACATGACTCGTAATATGCGTTACTGGCCATTACGCTGGAATAGCCATTTTTTTCAGTGTTAAAAGCAGTAACACAAAACTCATAATCTATGTGATTGTAAACTAAAATGTTAAAGTTTACAATCACTTTAACAAAAGATAATAAAGACAATGAAACAAATTTGCTAATAGAAATAAATTGGAACATTGTTTAAAATTCCATGCACAATCCAATTCATTTAAATTTCATTTTGACTTTACTATCCATTTAAATTTTAAATTAAATCCCAATAAAATGCTAATCATTCATACTTTTGCAATCTATCGGCTAGATTTGGAGTTTTGTCGGTAACGACCCGAAAAGCTAACGCCGGCTTTTTTCTGGCCGCACCATAAAAATAACTCTGATATTGAGAGTCCTCATTAAGGCTGCGTTAGGCTCCAAAAAAAGAGCGTAGAGCATATTTAACGCAGCTTCAACTCTCGATACCAGAGTTGCTTACACAAGCGGCCAGCCTCAAAAACGTGCTCGTGCACGATTCCCCCATAGGAAACAATGGGGCTGTTTGAGCTGAAAAAAAACCTAACTAACTAACTTTTTAACCATGTACAAAAAAGCCGCGTTCAGCTCCTAACGCAGCCCCATTGTTTGCTATGCGGAAACACTTCCTACGTCTGCACCTAACACTCTAACATGTACCCCGAGTCTAAACACCCCTAACCTTACACTTATTAACCCCTAATCTGCCGCCCCCTGCATATTATTATTAACCCCTAATCTGCCGCTCCGTAAACCGCCGCTACTTACATTATCCCTATGTACCCCTAATCTGCTGCCCTAACATCGCCGACCCCTATATTATATTTATTAACCCCTAATCTGCCCCCCAGAACGTCGCCTCCACCTGCCTACACTTATTAACCCCTAATCTGCCGAGCGGACCTGAGCGCTTCTATAATAAAGTTATTAACCCCTAATCCGCCTCACTAACCCTATAATAAATAGTATTAACCCCTAATCTGCCCTCCCTAACATCGCCGACACCTAACTTCAATTATTAACCCCTAATCTGCCGACTGGAGCTCACCGCTATTCTAATAAATGTATTAACCCCTAAAGCTAAGTCTAACCCTAACACTAACACCCCCCTAAGTTAAATATAATTTACATCTAACGAAATTAATTATCTCTTATTAAATAAATTATTCCTATTTAAAGCTAAATACTTACCTGTAAAATAAATCCTAATATAGCTACAATATAAATTATAATTACATTGCAGCTATGTTAGGATTAATATTTATTTTACAGGCAACTTTGTAATTATTTTAACCATGTACAATAGCTATTAAATAGTTAAGAACTATTTAATAGTTACCTAGTTAAAATAATTACAAAATTACCTGTAAAATAAATCCTTGCCTAAGTTAGAATTAAACCTAACACTATACTATCATTAAATTAATTAAATAAAATACCTACAATTACCTACAATTAAACCTAACACTACACTATCAATAAATAAATTAAATACAATTCCTACAAATAACTACAATGAAATAAACTAACTAAAGTACAAAAAATAAAAAAGAACTAAGTTACAAAAAATAAAAAAATATTTACAAACATAAGAAAAATATTACAACAATTTTAAACTAATTACACCTACTCTAAGCCCCCTAATAAAATAACAAAGACCCCCAAAATAAAAAATGCCCTACCCTATTCTAAATTACTAAAGTTCAAAGCTCTTTTACCTTACCAGCCCTGAACAGGGCCCTTTGCGGGACATGCCCCAAGAAGTTCAGCTCTTTTGCCTGTAAAAAAAAACATACAATACCCCCCCAACATTACAACCCACCACCCACATACCCCTAATCTAACCCAAACCCCCCTTAAATAAACCTAACACTAAGCCCCTGAAGATCATCCTACCTTGTCTTCACCTCACCAGGTATCACCGATCCGTCCTGGCTCCAAAATCTTCATCCAACCCAAGCGGGGGCTGGCGATCCATCATCCGGTGGCTGAAGAGGTCCAGAAGAGGCTCCAAAGTCTTCATCCTATCCGGGAAGAAGAGGCGATCCGGACCGGCAACCATCTTGATCCAAGCGGCATCTTCTATCTTCATCCGATGACGACCGGCTCCATCCTGAAGACCTCCACCGCGGACCCATCTTCTTCCGGCAACGTCCAACTGAAGAATGACGGTTCCTTTAAGGGACGTCATCCAAGATGGCTTCCCTCGAATTCCGATTGGCTGATTCTAGGATTCTATCAGCCAATCGGATTTAAGGTAGGAATATTCTGATTGGCTGATGGAATCAGCCAATCAGAATCAAGTTCAATCCGATTGGCTGATCCAATCAGCCAATCAGATTGAGCTCGCATTCTATTGGCTGTTCCGATTAGGGTATAAAAAAATATGGTTTCTAATTACAGTAAGATTTTAATTTAAAGGGCATGGAAATTACTTTTTTTTATATATGCGCAGCATAAAAGTACATTCCATATGGCTAGATTTGGAGTTTGGCGTTAGCCGTGAAAACCAACAGGCCAGGTCAGGATAAAAGCAGGTAAAATAACCATGTTATTATTATTATTATTATTATTATTATTATGAACAGGTATTTGTAGAGCGCCAACAGATTCCACAGCGCTATACAGATTCCGCATCGCTAAATTTACTAATCAGCTGATTATTTCACCTGTGCTCCAGTTCAGATATCCTCCAAATGTGACCTGTTTGGGAGGCCTGAGGTCAGGTTTAAAAACCAGTGACATAAAAGTAATCATTTAAGTATTTTCCACTACTAACAATTTGAAGTTATTAAGCAATAAAAATTTTTTTTTAAATTAATCATAAATAAATATAACTAAAAATGATAATTCTTCCCTAAACCTTTGATCAGCACATATTTACAGAAAAGGTGTTAAATATTGTAATTACAAAAAACACATTGTTACAGTTTGTTGTTTGAAAACCAAAAGGTTGATAAAACAACACTAGATCATCAACAGAAATATCTTATATTGAATTATTTACTTATTTTAAATAACAGAAAAAAATATATTTTTAGGTAAATGAATTTAGATGAAAATTGTTATTAGGACAGTGGCAATACATGATACTCACAAGAGCCTGTTTGAGTTTTAGGGCCCCATATCTTAACTTGCGAAGCTGTCCGCACACCTTCACCGCATATGCGGCCCAATCCATATGCAGCATTACACACTTCTGCTGAGTGTGTAATGCCTGCCCATTCACTCACGCGACTGTCAATCACAGAGAGCAAGCAAGCCTCAGAGGTGGCAAAGAGTGTAAGAAGCAGTGGTCTAACCAATGCTTCTTATATTGAGGGAAGCAGGCTTGCATGTGCAAACCTGCTCCACAGTCACTTAGGAGCAGCTTACACTGCTCCGTACATGGAGTCCTTAAGGTACTGATAATCAAAATAACAGTGTGCAGGCTTGGATACACTATAAAATAGAAATAAGTTATATACAGTTTTAATTTGTTGTCCTGTTGATAAAAGACCACAGACATTGTGCTATATTATATATGATATGTAAAAGAAAAAAAGATAACTGTTAGGATATGTTAACCTTACCGACGCCATCTTGTTCTAGTTGCCATTTTGTCTTAGGCATCCATCTTGTCTAAGAAAAGTTTATTATAACAGTTTATTGTGTAGTGAGAAATATGCTGATGTTAGTGAGACTTGCATAGCTAGAATGGCCTTGTGAATGTTCCTGGCGATGCGCCTGGAAGCCTGTTATCTATGTAAGATGCCCAAACGGCCTTGCTTTGGGCTGAGTTGTGTGAGAAATACTCCTTAACATTCCTTTTAGACCCAATTATTTTAATAAGCTTCTTTTGTTCATGAAATATGGTGTGAGATTATGTAGTTATGAATACGTCACTTTTTAACCCTATATGCTGTACTTATTGCCTATAAGAAGTGTTGTGCATCTTCTAATAAACAGAACAGATATTAGACTGATTGCTGCGTGGTCTGATTCCTGTTCTCTGGGATATCCCATCAAGTAACCCATTCATTTCCAGGTGACAGTGTATGATCCAGGCCAAGTCCCCCCCTGAAAATAACACCTAACAATTCTGGTGTCAGATCGTGGGATTTGCACTGGGTAAGTAGATAAGTGTTTTTTACTCTACTTTTCCCTCTGTGAATCTGAACCTAAATTTTTTTTTTTTTTTTTATTAATCTTTATTGGAATTTTCCAAATATACAACATATTTAAACAAACAAGCAATGGGTACTAGACATTATGTATTATTTATACATTTCATGTATTATGAATGTCCATATCTGCCCTGTTTATTCTCAGTTTGGGCTCCTTACATAAATTAAAATCCAATAGTCTCTCAAGAGCCGTCTGAGAGAGCATTCCATGAGGCTGTAAAACCTTATGCAGCAAGACTGAGATATGATGATATTAACGACATAATACAAAATATATGACAAACAGAAATAGTACCTATTTGAAAATAAAATATAATTAATTAATAAACTAATCTGGAGAGATTTCCTGACTAAGGTTGGCATTAACAACGTGGATCCATGATCCTCAGGTAGTAAACATATATTTATGCATAGGGTGTGCATAATTTTTATTTCATAGATTACAACTTAACATTGGTGTTCGTTAGCTCATGGAACTCCATTACTGTAACTCACATAACATCTCAAACCTTAATTCAATTATTTTGTGTAACTTGAGTCTTCGGCATTCTTTATAGATATTATTCTATTGTCCTCTCACTGACCCCATGTATGTGTCCCAGAAGAATGACATGTCATTGTAAAAGGACAGTCTGTTTGATTTAAAATAAAAATATCTTTCTAGTAATAGGGCTTCCTGGACTTTCCCCCTCCATAAGTCTACTGTAGGTAAGTTAGTTAGTTTCCAGTGTGAAGCTATTAACTGTTTGGCAGTATTTATCATAATGTGACCTAGGCTTCTTTTAATTATACATTTTATGTCTAGAAGGTCATTTAATAAACAAACTGATGGGGTAGGCATAATGTTGCTTGATATTGCTTTATTTATTTCTGTTATCACTTGTATGCAATATGTGTTTACCTCATTACATGTCCACCATATGTGGCTCATGGTCCCCGATTCTCTGAGACACCTCCAACATCTATCATTAGCTGTTGGGAACAGGTATTTTGTTCTACTTGGTTTCATAAACCATCTAGCCAATACCTTATAGTTTGTCTCCAAGGCATTTGTTGTATGTGCTGAAAAGGCTATATTCCGGAAAAACCTCTCCCATGTCTTAGATTCTTGTTGCCCAAGTAGTTCCCTTTCCCATCCCCTTACAAAGTTATGTGGTTTAGGTGATGTGGCTGCAATCAGGAGCCTATATGTAATGGAAATAAGTCTTCTTTGTGGCTTTGGGCAGCTTCAAAGCTGTTCAAAAGGGGTCAACTGTCTTATCAGGTTGGTTCTGTTTCTATGTGTATATATGTAATGATTGACTTGGTGGTGGTGTAGCCAGTTCCAGAAGAACCCGTTACCCACGTTTTCCAATTCATTTCTAGCTTTCAGTTTCCCTTGATTTGTAATTAGTGATATAGTGATACATCCCTTTAAGTCTCGAGCTGAACCTCTATTATATTCTAAACCTAGTTTGAATTCTGGATTTGCCAGAATGGGGGTTAGAGGAGAATAAGAACTAGATATGCCTTTAAGCTTATCACATATATCCTTCCAATCTATCATTGTGGACATGACTGTAGATGTGGCCTTTTCTACTATTTTTGGTATGAGTCTAGGTGTCCAGCAGGCTCCACCTAGTTGGTTGACCCCTACGAGATCATGTTCAATTTGTATCCAGTGTTTTGGATTATCTGGGTCGTTCCTGCACCATTCTATTATTCTTTGTAAAGATATTGCTTTGTGGTATAGTAATAAATTGGGTACCCCCAGTCCTCCCATTTCCCTAGGGGCATACATTGTTGATTTATTGACTCGAGGTGGGCGTTTTTTCCAAATGAAATCATAAAATATTTTTTGAAGTTTATGTATGTACATATAAGTGTGAGAAAATGGAAGAGTCTGCATTATGTATAGGATTTTTGGTAAGAGCATCATCTTCACTGAGTTGATTCGCCCTACCCATGAGGTAGTTTTTGAGAGCCATGATGAAGCCTGATTAGATATACTATTTTCAAGTTTACTATAGTTAACTGTACGTGTGGATGTTGTATTGTTCGTCAAGTGTACTCCTAGATATTTAATAGAGGTTGATTGAACTGTGTATGTATCTGAACCTAAATTTTTATTATTTAAAAATAAAAAAGAGTGTTAATGATATATGTATATATAAAGGGTTAAAGTCCTTTTATAATTGATAAGGGGTTCCTGCGGTGAAGGCGCAGTTTTTTGCGGAGGTTCCAGTCCTGCCGGCATTTATAGTGGCAAGTTTGAGTCTTGCTTGGTATTAACTCCTCTAGACAGGTTAAAATCCTGCTAGTTTAGACAGGTGTAGAGTCCTGTCTGGCGCCAAGAATTTAGCATACATTTGACGGGCGGTTTAAGTCCCCCGTGCAAGTTGGCATCACTGTGTTATGGTGAGTTAGAGTCTCACCTGTGTTGAAGTTTTCCCTATATATTCCTATAATAGAGTTTGAGTTACCTATCACTGGAATTGAATTGGTATTTGGTGCTGCTTTTGCTTGATCGCTTATGCTTATACTGCCATATAACTGTGCTGTGCTTAGAAAATATTAAGTAATTGTGCATTTTATCACTGTTGCTGCTGTTATTGTGTTGTGGAAATGGGGTCTGCTCATAGTACAAATTGTGATAGTAATGTTGAGATTCAAAAATGTAATATTAAGTATAAATCTGTGCAGCATGTACACAGAGCAGGTGGAAGACACTGTTGTTGCATCTTTAGTAGCTATGAAAGGGTTAACAGTTTCTGTTCAGGACAGAAGCATTTCAGGCAGAGACATCCACTCCAGAAAGGGAGGGGGATTATAAAACTGTCAGTGAGCACAGCTTTGTAGATTCAACAAGAAAACTTGCTCTGTGTTAAAAAATGTTGTGGGCATAGCATGCACACACCAGATCACAGATTCAGAGAACAGGAAAAAAATACTGTTACAGAAGCTCCTTTTGTAAAACTCTTTCTTTTGTTGTATGTGTGTTTGCCTTAACGAAATGGAGATTCTGTGTATTCTACGTGATATGAGTGTTGGTCTGTCGATTCTCACTGTGTCTTGTATGATGTGTAAAAGATTTATTCTTTAGATCTGAGGATGTATTATCCTGTTTAAAATTTGTTTATGTCTCAATCTGCTGGGAAAATGGCCATTCCTTGCAAATTCGTACACTTTCAGATGCATTTTAAATTTGAAACACACTTTACAGCTAACCAACAATTACAAATAGGCTTTCATAAAATTAAACTGTTTAAGGCACTTTAACTAATATTTTGCGTGGATATCACATATATAAAAATTCTGTTGCGTTCAAAAATGCTTAATGCCCTAAAGTACACATGATTAAATACAGCCTTGAGATGAAGATAGGTATATTTAAAATTATAAAAACTAGTTATATATATTAAAATCTGAACAATTAGTTCAACCAATGGTTAATAATGTACTGACTTCATATCACCTTAATGTCTCAGGGAGTATGGTAGATCTAATGTCTTCAGAAACCCTTTGCTTCTACTTAATTCGAACTCTCCTGTCTTCTTACGAGCGTGGTGCTGCTTCACAATTCACTGAACACTAAGGAGTGTTCAGTCAACAACGATACTAGAAAACAGAAGAAAAGAGAGCGCAACCACAACTCAAGGTAAAAGGTTTTATATTTCCAATTTGTACATATACATAGGTTGCACTTACAAGATGTACATAATACAAGCGCCTTCAGAGCAACACACAATTTACGGCATCCGGTTTCCAAACAGCTGATCCTGCCTTCACCAGTATCTCTCTATAGCGTGTGAGTTCCACAGTGACGGTCTTTGCGGTATGTCTATTTAACTCTGGCTGCAACAATGATGTCTGTGACTGGCTTGATCCTCAGCACACAGCTTCACTTTGCTTCAGCCGATCTCACAGCGTTTTCTCTTGGCTCCCGTGGATTGTCGAAAACCCTTTACTGCAGCAAGAGTTAAATAGACTTACCGCAAAGACCGCCACTGTCGGAACTCACACGCTATAGAGAGATACTGGTGAAGGCAGGATCAGCTGTTTGGAAACCGGATGCCATAAATTGTGTGTTGCTCTGAAGGCGCTTGTATTATGTACATCTTGTAAGTGCAACCTATGTATATGTGCAAATTGGAAATATAAAACCTTTTACCTTGAGTCGTGGTTGCGCTCTCTTTTCTTCTTTTTTCTAACATTTTAAATTTGGTGGAAAGTTAATCTTATTGTATTCCTAAATGTCTTTGGTATGTTATGAAATATATGTTTTCCTGAAAGAAAAAGACTGTTAATGTGTTTTCCGTGTCATTAAAAGATTGATGTATGTTGAAATTGCTTTAGAATAAATGTTGGGAGTGAATTTATGGTATGCAAGTTGATATGAGCTTGTGTGTGTATCACAGTAAAAATTACCTTGGTGCATTTTTCTTTCGGAATGGTAATTTTTCAGGCTAGTTTCTTAGCTAAGAAATCGGACGTTGTCATGAGGTATTTTGAAGTGTTATTGTTGTAACTTGATTTAAAGTCATATGTATGTTCTTAATTATGTGCTTTATTAGTAGCATTTTTTAGTTTTAAGTGATATTTGTTGTATGCAAATTAAGACTGTCCACCTGTTGCGGCATATAAATATATTGTTTTTGCAAGTGAACTAATTAAGGGATTTGTAAATGTGCGGATGATTGTGTGACTTTCGGTCACGTTTTGGTAAATGAAAAAGATTAACAGGTTGATTTAGGTATGTTGTGGGCGTAATGTAAGATTCATGCAAGGAGTTAAAACAGGAGAATAGAAAAGACTATACACCGTATGCTATTAAATTTATCTAAAGTATTTGGGTCTGTTTCTGTTGCAAGTAAATTAATTCAGTAGAAGTTTTAATATAAATGGGTATTATTTATGCTGTGAGGGCTCTCATTTAAATATGCAGGCTATGATACAGTAAAGAAGTAGAATTTTAATGGTAAATAAGTGTCATAATCATAGCTAGGTTATATATATGTAATATACATGTCATAAATGGTTAGTCCTTAATGGGACACTACACTGTAAAATAGTTTTTATATTAATGCATTTTCAATGACTTGTTATACAAGCTGAATAGTATAAAATGTAGGAGAAATTGCATTTGCGAGTTTATTTGTATAAAGTATATGAAGTAGCTGGTTTTGTGCTTTCAAAACACAGTTTATTGCAATGGGTTGAATTTCGGATAATAAGCATATCTCATTGTGTTCCTTATCTTATATTTGTCTGTAAAACTGTAGTTCAGTGCTTAGACAGAGCAATGGAAAACTGGCATTTTATTACTTAAAGGACCAGTTCACTCATGGGAAAGGAGTTCATGAGCAGCAATAACACTGTATTAACAAGTAAAGGAGATAATACATAAATGTAGTAGTTTGTATAATATATATATATTTTTTTTTTGTCCTCCTTCTTTGTAGTTCAGCTCAATGTCCCTAGAACACCCTGATAAAAGGGCAGTGTTATTTGCATCAGACCTGGATGATTTTCTATGTTTGTTTTACAATAGTTTGGTTACATCTCCACCTTGTGCAGAGACCTTTCCTTGTATATATTATATAAAATCTGCCGTTTAGATAGCAGACATTTACGCAGTGTAAATCAATCCTCTCTATAAGGCAAACTGAACTGATGACAGCTGCCTGCAATCTTTGTGTTGCGATCTGTGAGACTAGTGAAAAAAAAAAGAGAAAATATTTAAAGGGGTACAGGCAAACTGATATAAAATCTGAGGTTTCAAATAAATATTTACAGAGAAAGAAAATGAGGTTTATTGTATGCCAAGCACTAGTATATTTATCTATGTCAGCAGTTTCAATTCAATTTTTTTTTTTTAATTTGGGTAAACTGTCCCTTTAACTATCCTGCACCCCTCTGTGAGTGTTTTTTATGCTGGCTGTGTTTGCTTAGGCTATTCAATGGACGTCAGTATACATTTTTATTATAAGTGGCTAAGCTACAGGCTAAATCAGCTATTTCACATGCCAGGGTAGGGATAAAGGAGCTACATATATTCCATCAAGTAAAATGAATCATTGGGAACAATTTAAAGGGGACATTTTTGGGCAAACTGTCCTTTTAATCAATTAGTGTAAATTATTACTGTATTCTTCTTTTTAGAAAGCTCATTTTGTTGTATACAATTGTTATATATTTAGTCATAGAGCTGCAAAATGGTGAATATCAAATTATATATATATATATATATATATATATATATATATATATATATATATATATATATATATATATATATATATATATATATATATTAAATAAAAAAGTTAAATCAAATAATTGTGTATTTATTAAAATCTTGATTATGTAAAAGTATAGACTGGATTCTAGAGCTTTTCACAAATTATTTGTGCCAAACATGATTTATTTAACAGCGGATTTGCACTGTGCATGCAAGCAGGGGCTATATAGAACAGTGGCTGTACCATTATTATCTGACCTTTCCCAGAATATAGTACTTAGGTGTTTGCGTGCTCCAGTGTAAAGTTATGGTTAGGGATTTTATTTTTAAATATGCAACTGGAGTTTATTGATCTTCTGAAGTGATTGCATTATTAGTGTGAGACAACAAAAAGTATCGGTGCACATCCAACCACTTAAGTCCACTCTTTAATGGCATATTTGTATATGCTTCTATCTGCTAAATATACTTACATAGTTCAAATAAAATTGGGATTAACATCTCGCAATAATATTGACTTATATTTATGCTGCAAAAATTGCTTGTTAAATATGCCTTTAAATTTAAATAAAAACTTCTGTCTGCTAAATATACTTACATAGTTCAAATAAGATTGGGATAAACATCTCACAATAATATTGATTATATTTATGCTGCAAAAAAATGCCTGTTTAAATTTAAATAAAATAGGGATCTTAGTCACACAATATGATCATATTCTGCTAAGCCAGTCATCACTTACAAGGTGTCCCATATTAGACTGGTCCTAACTCTAACCAGTTTCCACACTGCAGCAAGTCATATCTACACAGTGTGAAGCTTTCTAGCTTATTAAGTATATCACAATTTATCTGGAACACACCTGGGCTGGGTGGCATGCATTAACCAAAGGGGAGCGATTTGGTCAGCTCCCTATTCAAAGATTGTTGTATTGTTGCTCAGAGCAGGCGGACAGGGTTATTGAGCAGCTGTCTTTAGACCGCTGCTTCATAACTTGTGTTTCTGGCGAGTCTGAGGACTCGCCAGAAACACGACCCTTCAAGCTCCTTTCGGAGCTTGATAAATATGGGCCCTTTTGTCAAGTTTGGTTTAACCACCATATTGCAGTAAAAGTTGCTGAACTATCTTTGGATCCATTCTTTGCTTTGCATGCTGGTACCAGCCCCAGAACTGGACTCTGGGTAATCTATGACTGTTTCCTATGATGTGTGTCTTCAGAACATAAAGACTATCCTTCTCTGGACTAACTTGTTTACTTATATTGCTTGTTTTGTATTCTCTTGTAATTGTGTTATTTTTGTTGATCATATTAGTTATACGAAGTCATATAGCTTTGTCTGAAGAAAAGTATGCCTTATTTGTATCAGTACACATTGTAGTTTATGTACTTAACAAAGTAACCCTCTAGATAAGTGTAACTCTAAACCTTGGAGTGTTGTAACTTATTAAATGGCCCTCTGAGTATAGATAATATGTTTGCACCTTTATAGTTAAAAGAAAATGCTGCAATATATCAGAATATTTTAGACCCTTCACCCTTGTGGAACACAGTGAGGACACGTCTCAGCTAGAAATTTATATTAATTATACAGAGAAATATTTGCTTAGGGAGTAGCATAATTATAGTTATATTGATGGTATATTTTCTACCTACAATGGCTTTTATTGGATCTGTGTTATGAAAGCAAATTTATTTTGTCCCTTTATTAATATTTATGGTATCTGCAATTTGAATTTTGTAATTCCAGATGTTTGTCAATGAAAGGAATTATCTTACCATAAAGATGTGTTTGCCTTTAAAAGATTTTGTAGTTTTAAATAATGTTATGATTGTATTCTTTCTTCATACAGGAGTGCGAGAGAATATAGGTTGCATAAAATAATTAGTAAACTAGTAGTTTTTATATCAGATGAGACTGCTGACTATTAAGATCATTGTTGGAGAATTATAAACATTACATATAGTAGCTTTGCAGAATAGAGGAACACTAGGTTATTTGTTTTAGTAGTTCAAAGAGAAAGTGTGAATAAATTCATTTTAAAGAAAATATTTTTATTGACTGTTTAATTTTTCATTTTTGTTGCAGGGCAGGCCTAAGCATAAGTTACTTAGCATGGCCATACACCCTTTTCATGAAGTCTAGCAGTTTTCACTTGCTCAGTATTTATGAAGTATCATTTAAATTGTATAGAGAAACTGTGAGTTATGCTCTGTAAAAGTATAATCAATGTATTTAGTTTGTATTTTATATCCACAATGTTTTCCTGGTTTTAAATGACCTAGGACAAGTTAAGCTATTAAAGGAATGGTGATGCTTATAAAAAAAGGTGAAAGAAGTTTTTGTTGGCATAATCGGGATTGTATCGGGGGGAGGTGCTCATCTTGTGCTGTTTTGTTTCCTTCTTAGACTCCTTCTGACTCGAGTGTCTGCTTGCTATGAGGATCCACTGGCTTTCCTTGTCTACCCCATGAACAAACCATTAGACTTCCAGCATCTACCTGCAGAAGAACACTGCCTACTGCAAATGGACTATGGTATTGAAGCAGAGTGTCTGAGGAAGGTGGAGCTCTAAGAGGACAAAGACTGTTCTTAAAGTGATCAGAGGCCACCCAGAGACACTTGTGCTGTTCCCATGTCAGGCTTCACTGTGGAGAATGTACAGAGCAAGAAACTGTCAGAAATATTGGGGGGTGCTGGCAATGCAGGTGAAGAAATAAAGATGCAGCGTTGTTTGGGGGTAGATAGGGGGCTGGTTAGGTCTTTGTGCAGATAGACCAGTAGTTTGAGGATGCTGGGAAGTAGACGGAGATTATTGGAAGGGCCATACCTATGTGCAGTGACAAATTGTGCCCTATTGGCCTGTAAAATCATATTAACAGTATTCTCACATAGATTCATGTTATAGCAAAGTATTAGGCTTATATTGTTGTTAAAGGATTTACAAATTTTCTGTGCTTTTCTATTTTTATGTTATTCTGATAGAATAAAAGGGTGGTATGTTAGGATATGTTAGCCTTACCGACACCATCTTGTTCTAGTTGTCATTTTGTCTTAGGCATCCATCTTGTCTAAGAATGGTTTATAATAACAGTTTATTGTTTAGTGAGAAATATGCTGATGTTAGTGAGACTTGCATAGCTAGAATGGTCTTGTGATTGTTCCTAGAGATGTGCCTGGAAGCCCGTTATCTACGTAAGATGCCCAAACGGCCTTGCTTTGGGCTGAGTTGTGTGAGAAATACTCCTTAACATTCCTCTTTCACACCATTATTTTAATAAGCTTCTTTTGTTCATGAAATATGGTGTGAGATGATGTAGTTATGAATACGTCACTTTTTAACCCTATATGCTGTAATTATTGCCTATAAGAAGTGTTGTGCATCTTCTAATAAACAGAACAGATGTTAGACTGATTGCTGAGTGGTCTGATTCCTGTTCTCTGGGATATCCATTAATTTCCAGGTGACAGTGTATGATCCAGGCCAAGTGCTGACTGACACTCCCCCCCCCCCTGAAAATAACACCTAACAACAACATAATTTTAACTGCACTAAATGTGAGCCTGAAGCTGAGGATTCTGGAATCCTGACTCCTTTCTGGTCATATGTCTTGTTTGGTTCCAGAGGGATCTAATTAGAAGAGAAATTGCAAAACCAAATATGGGTAATGGTAAAACAGATCATTTTCTGCACTTGTGTTACTGAAGGCAGACGTAGAATTTATTGGGACGTGAAACAATACAGAGGGAACAAGGGAGAGAAATGAAGCAGCCTATCACCCTTACTATATACAACCAGGGTAATATTCTGGACACGTTCAGTTTCATTTAGATGAATAATAGAAATAACAGGGCAGAGTAGCAAACCAGATGCAGCAGTATGTTAGAAAACAATCTGATTGTCACAGAAGTGTCCAGAACAGGGTTTAGTTTGCCTTTTGTGGGTAAGAAAATAAAGTAATTTAAATTTAAAATGTTAATTATCAGAAAAAAAATCTGAAGAGCCATAAACGTCTTACTATAATATTGACAGTGTATTGCCATTTAGACTGCAGCCACCAAATCCAATTTATTATCACAATAAATCCATTGAAAAAGAGTCCAATTAAGGTCATAAGTCCCAATACAGATGAGGGTGAGCAAGAAATACATGATGATTTAAAGGTAATTTGTTATCTGATCACTTCTCTGGTATCAGATGTATTGTGTTACCTTCACTTGTTCTGGGCAACTGAATAAAAATGAGAGAATGCCTATTTGATTATATGTCATGCTCACTAGTGATGTCCCGGACTGTTCGCCCGCGAACGGTTCACAGCGAACATAGCTTGTTCGCGTTTGCGTTTGTGGGCGAACACATGGTGATGTTCGATCCGCCCCTATGTGTCATCATTGTGGAAACTTTGACCTTTTATGTCACAGCCGCCTGACACATTAGAGCCAATCAACATCAGACACTCATAACGACCTTGCTTTCTTAATGAGAGGACGTGTTGTGTTTTTGCTCCTGACACTAATAGTAAAAACATAGCTAGGCTAGTGTATTTACAGTCCAGAAGGACTCCACTCATCTCTGCTGCAAGCACAGCACCCCAAAAAGCCCTTTTTAGGGCTATATTTTGTGCCGTTTTTTTCCCGTTTTTTTTTTTATTAGCATTTGCCTGGCTTTCAGGCTGTGTGTTTAAGGCTCACAGCATATGCTGTGATTACTGCCACCACTGATATCTCCCTAACAACATTAGTTTAAATTTAACTAACCAAAAAATTTAATTATTTTTCTAGTGTAATTTTTTTTTCATTTTCTATCAGGCCAGTGTCACACAGCATATACTCTGGTTCATTGCTCTGTGCCAGCCAGCAGCCACCAGTGTTAATATCCGTTTATAACATTATTTTTAATTTAAAAAAAAAACACAAAAAAAATATTTTTCTAGTGTAATCTAATTACATTTACTATCATGCCTGTGTCTGTCAGGCTCACTCAGCATTAATACCATTAATATACATCAATTTTTTTCAGTCTTTTGGTTAATTGGTCTGTGCCAGCCAGGCAGCCACCCAGCACTCATATCTATTCTTCTTCACCTTAATTTTAATATAAAAAAAAAAAGTTTAAATTGGTTTGCTAGTGTAATCTAATATAATTTTCTATCCGGCCTGTGTGTTTTGCTGACATACAGAGCCTACTGTGTTTACTTGCTGCCCTCCCTAGTCTATGAGCCACGACTCATATGTGTTTAACCTTTTTTTAATTTCTCCCCCCAAAAAATAATTTCAATCATTTTTCTAGTGTAATCTAATAGTATTTTCTATCAGGCGTGTGTGTATCCGACTTACAGAGCCTACTGTTTTTAATAGCTGCCCTTCCAAGGCTATCAGCCACGACTCATATGTATGTGCTTAACCTTTTTCTTTAAATTTCCAAAAAAAAGTCATTAAATCATTATGCAAGTGTAATGTAATTGTATTTTCTATCAGGCCTGTGTCTAACTGTCTATCTGACTTACACAGCATACTGTTGTTAATTGCTGCCCTACGTAGCAGCCAGCCAGTGCGACCACTCATAGAGTCATATGTGCATTGCACTTCTTAACATAATTTTAATATTAAAATCTAATATTTTTAAAATATATATATATATTTTTTTAAATATGTTTTTATTGAGGGAATTGCACTTACAAATAAACAAGAACAGTTTGCCCCAACATGGACAAAGTATAAAGCACATAGTACACAAGTAATGTGGACAAATGTTAATGTAAAAGAACACATATAGAGATAACACTCCTGTCAAATTCACAAAATATTCTCAAGTTAAGGTATGCATCTAATGAAAGGGGGGAGGGGAAGGGGGGAAGGGGGGAGGGGAAGGGGGGCAGATCTAAGACACATATTGAGGTCCCATTCCTTGAAGAGAAAGAAAAAAAAAAAAAGAGAACCCCGCTACCCAAGCGATATCTGAAAGCAAGCTTTCCCTTCCCCAATAACACCTATGTTCAGGAGGGGGTTGCAATGTTATAAGAAGGATAAACTGTTCACTATAGTTAGAAATCAGATTAGGGAGGAGCAAAGGGTAAACAGTGGTAATCTTACAAGTACAATGGACTTAATTGCACATAGAGATCTAAATTTAGTCAAATAATCAGAGAGGATAGTGGCTCTCATATTTCCAGCTAGTTGACAAAATAGAAATATTCCTGGGGCCACAAGACAAAATGTACACAAGGTTGAGTCACTGAATTCAGACCTAACGGTCGTCATAGAGGATTGCAGTGTTAGCACAGAGGTACCCTGCTGAACATGACGGTGGCTGCACAGATGGCAGCAACAGTAGTGATGCTCACCCCACGCCTGTCTTTATATGCAGTTGTCTCACCAAGGCACCAGATAAGTCCAGAGACTCCCAGCATGACATATCCATCAGATGTAGCCCCAGACCACAGGTCTCGCTGGAGCTGAGTTGTCTTCTGTGCGCACTCTCCTGATATGTAGCAGCATAATGGTAGGAGCTCCCACAGTCCCCCCAGGGAATCTGGATGAAGATATCTGACCGGGCCTCCGGTTCTGCGGTGTGCAGTAAGTTAGCTAGGGGTTGATCGACATCATCCTGTGAGTCACTGCACTGTGCGCTCAAAGCTGCCTGGGGTGCCACCTCAGAGAATTCAATAGCAACTGCCGCGTGGGTATCCGCCATGTTAGACAGGAGGCGGTCAAATCTGCGGCTCATCTTACTCTCAAAGTCCTCGAGCCAGTGGTGCACCGCCGCTAACAGCCCCTCCATGGTCCTAGAGTCTTCTCACTTCAGCAGGCACCGCTCAGCGAAGCCCGCTCAGGTCCTCTTACTGTCGTCTTGTAGCGGCAGACGATATATACGTTTTCTCTGGAAGGCCCCAAGCTCAGCCAGGCCGCAATCTTTTGCCTCTCTCTGGCACTCAGAGCCCTCTTATAGCTTGCCAGTGGAGTCCTCAGCTATTACAGAACTCGTTCAGAGTGAACACAACTCTTGTATTGTGCGAATTGAGTAAATTTTATCAGTTTTATATCTTTTATTGCAGGAGCCACATTCAAACACGTCCTCTCTGTATGAAAGCTGGCTCCGCCCCCCATTTTTAAAATATTTTGCTAGTATAATCTAACTTAATTTTCTATCAGGCCTGTGTATTTGTCACTTACACAGCATACTGTGTTAAATTGCTGCCCTACCTACCATCCACGACTCATATCTGCTAGCCTGTGTGCCAGGCCCAACTAGCCAATTAGTGTCACCAATCACAATTCTTTAACAGTATAGAAAAAAATAAAAATCATATTTTTTTGGACTGCAAATATTCAGTCTCCTAGTGCCATTGAATTGCATTTACCTCCTGCCTGCCACTGCCAGCCTTTTGTGCCAGGCTGTGTTGCCAACTATTTACACCAATCATAATTGTTGTCACAGACAGTACAGTTCCTAATTAAAATTAACAAAATTTTGATTGTTGATCTTAATCCTCAGTTTGCTCGTGCCCTAGAATTGCACTTTTCTACTGCCTTCCAAGCCTGTGTGCCAGGCCTTCTTGAAAAATATTTACACCAATCATATTTGTTGTGACAGTATTCTTAATAATTATAAATTAAAATTTTTGGTAATAGTTGTTGTGAATCCTCAGTTTGCTGGTGCCATTGAATAGCACTTTCCTCCTGCCTTGCAGCCTGCTGTGAGCCAGGCCCACCTAGCCAATTATTGCCAGCAATCATATTTCTTTAAACAGTATTGCAAAAATTGTCAATAATCACTGTTTTGACTGTCAGTAATCAGTCTCCTAGTGTCCTTGAATTGCATCTACCTCCTGTCTGCCAGCCTTTTGCACCAGGCCGTCTTGCCAACTATTTACACCAATCATAATTTTTGGTCACAGTATAGTTACTAATTAAAATTAAAAAATTCTTGATTGTTGATGATCTTAATCCTGAGTTTGCTCGTGCCGAGAATTGCACTTTTCTACTGCCTTCCAAGCCTGTGTGCCAGGCCTACTTGAAAAATATTGACACCAATCATATTTTTTGTGACAGTATTCTTAATAATTAAAAATTAAAATTGTTGTTAATAGTTGTTGAGAATCCTCAGTTTGCTGGTGACATTGAATAGCACTTTCCTGCTGCCTTGCAGCCTGCTGTGAGCCAGGCCCACCTAGCCAATTGTTGCCAGCAATCATATTTCTTTTAACAGTATTTCAAAAATTGTCAATCATCACTGTTTTGACTGTCAGTAATCAGTCTCCTAGTGTCCTTGAATTGCATTTACCTCCTGCCTGCCAGCCTTTTGTGCCAGGCCGTCTTGCCAACTATTTACACCAATCATAATTGTTGTCACAGTATAGTTACTAATTAAAATTAAAAAATTCTTGATTGTTGATGATCTTAATCCTCAGTTTGCTCGTGCCCTAGAATTGCACTTTTTTACTTCCTTGCAAGACTGTGTGCCAGGCCTACTTGAAAAATATTTACACCAATCATATTTGTTGTGACAGTATTCTTAATAATTAAAAATTAAAATTGTTGTTAATAGTTGTTGAGAATCCTCAGTTTGCTGGTGCCATTGAATAGCACTTTCCTGCTGCCTTGCAGCCTGCTGTGAGCCAGGCCCACCTAGCCAATTGTTGCCAGCAATCATATTTCTTTTAACAGTATTTCAAAAATTGTCAGTCATCACTGTTTTGACTGTCAGTAATCAGTCTCCTAGTGTCCTTGAATTGCATCTACCTCCTGCCTGCCAGCCTTTTGTGCCAGGCTGTCTTGCCAACTATTTACACCAATCATAATTTTTGGTCACAGTATAGTTACTAATTAAAATTAAAAAATTCTTGATTTTTGATGATCTTAATCCTCAGTTTGCCGTGCCCTAGAATTGCACTTTTCTACTGCCTTCGAAGCCTACTGCCTTCGAATCCTACTTGAAAAATATTTACACCAATCATATTTGTTGTGACAGTATTCTTAATAATTAAAAATTAAAAATTTTGGTAATAGTTGTTGTAAATCCTCAGTTTGCTGGTGCAATTGAATAGCACTTTCCTCCTGCCTTGCAGCCTGCTGTGAGCCAGGCCCACCTAGCCAATTATTGCCAGCAATCATATTTCTTTTAACAGTATTGCAAAAATTGTCAATCATCACTGTTTTGACTGTCAGTAATCAGTCTCCTAGTGTCCTTGAATTGCATCTACCTCCTGCCTGCCAGCCTTTTGCACCAGGCCGTCTTGCCAACTATTTACACCAATCATAATTTTTGGTCACAGTATAGTTACTAATTAAAATTAAAAAATTCTTGATTGTTGATGATCTTAATCCTCAGTTTGCTCGTGCCCTAGAATTGCACTTTTCTACTGCCTTCCAAGCCTGTGTGCCAGGCCTACTTGAAAAATATTGACACCAATCATATTTTTTGTGACAGTATTCTTAATAATTATAAATTAAAATTGTTGTTAATAGTTGTTGAGAATCCTCAGTTTGCTGGTGACATTGAATAGCACTTTCCTGCTGCCTTGCAGCCTGCTGTGAGCCAGGCCCACCTAGCCAATTGTTGCCAGCAATCATATTTCTTTTAACAGTATTTCAAAAATTGTCAATCATCACTGTTTTGACTGTCAGTAATCAGTCTCCTAGTGTCCTTGAATTGCATTTACCTCCTGCCTGCCAGCCTTTTGTGCCAGGCCGTCTTGCCAACTATTTACACCAATCATAATTGTTGTCACAGTATAGTTACTAATTAAAATTAAAAAATTCTTGATTGTTGATGATCTTAATCCTCAGTTTGCTCGTGCCCTAGAATTGCACTTTTTTACTTCCTTGCAAGACTGTGTGCCAGGCCTACTTGAAAAATATTTACACCAATCATATTTGTTGTGACAGTATTCTTAATAATTAAAAATTAAAATTGTTGTTAATAGTTGTTGAGAATCCTCAGTTTGCTGGTGCCATTGAATAGCACTTTCCTGCTGCCTTGCAGCCTGCTGTGAGCCAGGCCCACCTAGCCAATTGTTGCCAGCAATCATATTTCTTTTAACAGTATTGCAAAAATTGTCAATTATCACTGTTTTGACTGTCAGTAGTCAGTCTCCTATTGTCCTTGAATTGCATTTATCTCCTGCCTGCCAGCCTTTTGTGCCAGGCTGTCTTGCCAACTATTTACACCAATCATAATTGTTATCACAGTATAGTTACTAATTAAAATTAAAAAATTGTTGATTGTTGATGATCTTAATCCTCAGTTTGCTCGTGCCCTAGAATTGCACTTTTTTACTTCCTTGCAAGACTGTGTGCCAGGCCTACTTGAAAAATATTTACACCAATCATATTTGTTGTGACAGTATTCTTAATAATTAAAAATTAAAATGGTTGTTAATAGTTGTTGTGAATCCTCAGTTTGCTTATGCCATTGAATAGCACTTTCCTCCTGCCTTGCAGCCTGCTGTGAGCCAGGCCCACCTAGCCATTTGTTGCCAGCAATCATATTTCTTTTAACAGTATTGCAAAAATTGTCAATCATCACTGTTTTGACTGTCAGTAATCAGTCTCATAGTGTCCTTGAATTGCATTTACCTCCTGCCTGCCAGCCTTTTGTGCCAGGCCGTCTTGCCAACTATTTACACCAATCATAATTGTTGTCACAGTATAGTTACTAATTAAAATTAAAAAATTCTTGATTGTTGATGATCTTAATCCTCAGATTGCTCGTGCCCTAGAATTGCACTTTTTTACTTCCTTGCAAGACTGTTTGCCAGGCCTACTTGAAAAATATTTACACCAATCATATTTGTTGTGACAGTATTCTTAATAATTAAAAATTAAAATTGTTGTTAATAGTTGTTGAGAATCCTCAGTTTTCTGGTGCCATTGAATAGCACTTTCCTGCTGCCTTGCAGCCTGCTGTGAGCCAGGCCCACCTAGCCATTTGTTGCCAGCAATCCTATTTCTTTTAACAGTATTGCAAAAATTGTCAATCATCACTGTTTTGACTGTCAGTAATCAGTCTCCTAGTGTCCTTGAATTGCATTTACCTCCTGCCTGCCAGCCTTTTGTGCCAGGCCGTCTTGCCAACTATTTACACCAATCATAATTGTTGTCACAGTATAGTTACTAATTAAAATTAAAAAATTCTTGATTGTTGATGATCTTAATCCTCAGTTTGCTTGTGCCCTAGAATTGTACTTTTCTACTGCCTTCCAAGCCTGTGTGCCAGGCCTACTTGAAAAATATTTACACCAATCATATTTGTTGTGACAGTATTCTTAATAATTAAAAATTAAAATTGTTGTTAATAGTTGTTGTGAATCCTCAGTTTGCTGGTGCCATTGAATAGCACTTTCCTCCAGCTTTGCAGCCTGCTGTGAGCCAGGCCCACCTAGCCATTTGTTGCCAGCAATCATATTTCTTTTAATAGTATTGCAAAAATTGTCAATCATTACTGTTTTGAATGTCAGTAATCAGTCTCCTAGTGTCCTTGAATTGCATTTACCTCCTGCCTGCCAGCCTTTTGTGCCAGGCCGTCTTGCCAACTATTTACACCAATCATAATTGTTGTCACAGTATAGTTACTAATTAAAATTAAAAAATTCTTGATTGTTGATGATCTTAATCCTCAGTTTGCTCGTGCCCTAGAATTGCACTTTTTTACTTCCTTGCAAGACTGTGTGCCAGGCCTACTTGAAAAATATTTACACCAATCATATTTGTTGTGACAGTATTCTTAATAATTAAAAATTAAAATTGTTGTTAATAGTTGTTGAGAATCCTCAGTTTGCTGGTGCCATTGAATAGCACTTTCCTGCTGCCTTGCAGCCTGCAGTGAGCCAGGACCACCTAGCCAATTGTTGCCAGCAATCATATTTCTTTTAACAGTATTGCAAAAATTGTCAATCATCACTGTTTTGACTGTCAGTAATCAGTCTCCTAGTGTCCTTGAATTGCATTTACCTCCTGCCTGCCAGCCTTTTGTGCCAGGCCGTCTTGCCAACTATTTACATCAATCATAATTGTTGTCACAGTATAGTTACTAATTAAAATTAAAAAATTCCTGATTGTTGATGATCTTAATCCTCAGTTTGCTCGTGCCCTAGAATTGCACTTTTTTACTTCCTTGCAAGACTGTGTGCCAGGCCTACTTGAAAAATATTTACACCAATCATATTTGTTGTGACAGTATTCTTAATAATTAAAAATTAAAATTGTTGTTAATAGTTGTTGAGAATCCTCAGTTTGCTGGTGCCATTGAATAGCACTTTCCTGCTGCCTTGCAGCCTGCTGTGAGCCAGGCCCACCTAGCCAATTGTTGCCAGCAATCATATTTCTTTTAACAGTATTTCAAAAATTGTCAGTCATCACTGTTTTGACTGTCAGTAATCAGTCTCCTAGTGTCCTTGAATTACATTTACCTCCTGCCTGCCAGCCTTTTGTGCCAGGCCGTCTTGCCAACTATTTACACCAATCATAATTGTTGTCACAGTATAGTTACTAATTAAAATTAAAAAATTCTTGATTGTTGATGATCTTAATCCTCAGTTTGCTTGTGCCCTAGAATTGTACTTTTCTACTGCCTTCCAAGCCTGTGTGCCAGGCCTACTTGAAAAATATTTACACCAATCATATTTGTTGTGACAGTATTCTTAATAATTAAAATTAAAATTGTTGTTAATAGTTGTTGTGAATCCTCAGTTTGCTGGTGCCATTGAATAGCACTTTCCTCCAGCTTTGCAGCCTGCTGTGAGCCAGGCCCACCTAGCCATTTGTTGCCAGCAATCATATTTCTTTTAACAGTATTGCAAAAATTGTCAATTATCACTGTTTTGAATGTCAGTAATCAGTCTCCTATTGTCCTTGAATTGCATTTACCTCCTGCCTGCCAGCCTTTTGTGCCAGGCCGTCTTGCCAACTATTTACACCAATCATAATTGTTGTCACAGTATAGTTACTAATTAAAATTAAAAAATTCTTGATTGTTGATGATCTTAATCCTCAGTTTGCTTGTGCCCTAGAATTGCACTTTTTTACTTCCTTGCAAGACTGTGTGCCAGGCCTACTTGAAAAATATTTACACCAATCATATTTGTTGTGACAGTATTCTTAATAATTAAAAATTAAAATTGTTGTTAATAGTTGTTGAGAATCCTCAGTTTGCTGGTGCCATTGAATAGCACTTTCCTGCTGCCTTGCAGCCTGCAGTGAGCCAGGCCCACCTAGCCAATTGTTGCCAGCAATCATATTTCTTTTAACAGTATTGCAAAAATTGTCAATCATCACTGTTTTGACTGTCAGTAATCAGTCTCCTAGTGTCCTTGAATTGCATTTACCTCCTGCCTGCCAGCCTTTTGTGCCAGGCCGTCTTGCCAACTATTTACACCAATCATAATTGTTGTCACAGTATAGTTACTAATTAAAATTAAAAAATTCTTGATTGTTGATGATCTTAATCCTCAGTTTGCTCGTGCCCTAGAATTGCACTTTTTTACTTCCTTGCAAGACTGTGTGCCAGGCCTACTTGAAAAATATTTACACCAATCATATTTGTTGTGACAGTATTCTTAATAATTAAAAATTAAAATTGTTGTTAATAGTTGTTGTGAATCCTCAGTTTGATTGTGCCATTGAATTGCACTTTCCTCCTGCATTGCAGCCTGCTGTGAGCCAGGCCCACCTAGCCATTTGTTGCCAGCAATCATATTTCTTTTAACAGTATTGCAAAAATTGTCAATCATCACTGTTTTGACTGTCAGTAATCAGTCTCCTGGTGTCCTTGAATTCCTAATTGTTGTCACAGTATGGTTACTAATTAAAATTAAAAAATTCTTGATTTTTGATGATCTTAATCCTCAGTTTGCTCGTGCCCTAGAATTGCACTTTTTTACTTCCTTGCAAGACTGTGTGCCAGGCCTACTTGAAAAATATTTACACCAATCATATTTGTTGTGACAGTATTCTTAATAATTAAAAATTAAAATTGTTGTTAATAGTTGTTGAGAATCCTCAGTTTGCTGGTGCCATTGAATAGCACTTTCCTGCTGCCTTGCAGCCTGCTGTGAGCCAGGCCCACCTAGCCATTTGTTGCCAGCAATCCTATTTCTTTTAACAGTATTGCAAAAATTGTCAATCATCACTGTTTTGACTGTCAGTAATCAGTCTCCTAGTGTCCTTGAATTGCATCTACCTCCTGCCTGCCAGCCTTTTGCACCAGGCCGTCTTGCCAACTATTTACATCAATCATAATTTTTGGTCACAGTATAGTTACTAATTAAAATTAAAAAATTCTTGATTGTTGATGATCTTAATCCTCAGTTTGCTTGTGCCCTAGAATTGCACTTTTCTACTGCCTTCCAAGCCTGTGTGCCAGGCCTACTTGAAAAATATTTACACCAATCATATTTGTTGTGACAGTATTCTTAATAATTAAAAATTAAAATTGTTGTTAATAGTTGTTGTGAATCCTCAGTTTGCTTGTTTCATTGAATAACACTTTCCTCCTGCCTTGCAGCCTGCTGTGAGCCAGGGCCACCTAGCCATTTGTTGCTAGCAATCATATTTCTTTTAACAGTATTGCAAAAATTGTCAATCATCAGTGTTTTGACTGTCAGTAATCAGTCTCCAAGTGTCCTTGAATTGCATTAACCTCCTGCCTGCCAGCCTTTTGTGCCAGGCCATCTTGCCAACTATTTACACCAATCATAATTGTTGTCTACAGTATAGTTACTAATTAAAATTAAGAAATTCTTGATTGTTGATCTTAATCCTCAGTTTGCTCGTGCCATTGAATTGCACTTTTCTACTGGCTGCCAGCCTGTGTGCCAGGCCCAACTATCCAATTAGTGCCAGCAATCATATTTCTTTTAACAGTTTTGCAAAATTTGTCAATCATCACTGTTTTGACTGTCAATCTGCAGTCTACTAGTGCCCTTGAATTGCATTTTCCTCCTGCCTGCCTGGCTGTGTGCCAGTCCCAACTAGCCAATTAGTGCCACCACTCCTATTTATTGTAACAGGATTGGAATTTTTCTTAATCATAACGGTTTTGACTGTGATTCTTCAGTCTCCTAGTGCCATTGAATTGCAGTTACCTTTCTCCCAGCATGTGTGCCAGACAGGCCCATTTGCCAACTAGTGCCAAACAATCATATTTGTTGCCACAGTACTTGTAATATTTTAAAATATTAATAATTTGTGATTTTTAAAACATCTGTCTTTTTTGTTGTTGTCAGTCTCACAGCGTATACTGTTCCCACTTTCCCAGTGCCACCACTCAATTGGTGTAATAGTATTGTTAGTGTCCATTTAAAAAAAATGACAGGCAGAGGCAGGCCACCCTGCAGGTTCCGTGGTCGTGGTCGTGGTGCTGTGATTCCTTTAATCCCTACAAATATGCACATTGTTCAGACGCCGGGTGCCAGGGGGGACGCAAAAACTTCTGAGGAGGACCTAGTTGAATGGCTAACACAGGACACCCAATCTTCTTCAGCTTCCGCTGCTAGTCCTCCTAACCTTGACGCACCATCTACGTCCAGCTGTGCTTTGGGCAGGTCTCAAGTGACCAGTGCCACTCCCCCGCCTGTCGCCACCACCAACACTAGCACCACAGCCGCTTCACTTGATCTGTCACAGGAGTTATTGACACATCATTTTGAAGAAATGAGTGATGCGCAACCATCATTGACAGAGGATGTAGATAATAGTGATCAGTCTCAGTCAGGCAGCATTACCGACATGGAGGTACGGTGTGATGATGATGATGTTGTACCCGCTGCTGCTTCCTTTCTTGATGTTTCAGATACAAGTGAAGCGGTTGATGATGATGTGTCGGTGGATGTCACGTGGGTGCCTGCTTGAAGAGAAGAAGAAGAGGGGGAAAGTTCAGATGGGGAGACAGAGAGGAGGAGGAGGAGGAGGAGGAGACGATTTGGAAGCACGGGGAGGTCGTCTCAAGGAGCTAGTGGCACAGTCAGACAGCATGCATCGTCACCAGGGGTCAGCCAGACAGCACGCCGACGCCCATCAACGCATGCTGTTGCCACCACCAGAATGCCGTCATCGCAGAGCTCAGCAGTGTGGCATTTTTTTGTGTGTCTGCCTCTGACAACAGCGATGCCATTTGCAACCTGTGTCAAAAGAAACTGAGTCGTGGGAAGTCCAACAGCCACCTAGGTACAACTGCTTTGTGAAGGCACACGGTCTCCCATCTCAAAGGCCGATGGGAAGAACACATGAGTAGAAGCAGCACACAAAGTGAAAGCCGCCCTCCTGCTCCATCATCTTCAGCCACGTCAACCAGTGCTGTCCTCCTTGTCCCCTCTCAACCATCCTCCACTCAGTCTCTCTTACGTAGCAGTTCCTGGTCATCTTCCCACAGTCAGGTGTCTGTCAAGGAGATGTTTGAGCGTAAGAAGCCTATTTCTCAAAGTCACCCCCTTGCCCGGCGTCTGACAGCTGGCTTGTCTGAACTCTTAGCCCGCCAGCTTTTACCATACAAGCTGGTGGAGTCTGATGCTTTCAAAAAATTTGTATCTATTGGGACACCGAAGTGGAAGGTACCTGGCAGAAATTTCTTTTCACAAAAGGCAATCCCAAACCTGTACTCTGTTGTGAGAAAGGAAGTTATGGCATGTCTGGCACACAGCATTGGGGCAAGGGTCCATATGACCACGGATAGCTGGTCTGCAAAGCATGGTCAGGGCAGGTATATCACCTACACTGCGCATTGGGTAAACCTGCTGACTTCTGACAAGCATGGAATGCGTGGCTCTGCAGAAGAGTTGGTGACACCGCCACGACTTGCAGGCAGGCCTGCTGCTACTTCCTCTACTCCTCCTACTCCATCCTCTTCCATAACCTCTTCCTCGGCTGAGTCCTCTTCAACTTCTGCGTCTTGCTCCACATCTTTGGCACCCCCCCAGCTCCCCAGGTACTATGCTACATCCCGGGTACGGCAGTGTCATGCCGTCTTGGGGTTGACTTGCCTGAAAGCGGAGAGTCACACCGCACCAGCACTCCTGACCGCCCTGAACGCACAGGTGGATCAGTGGCTGACTCTGCACCAACTGGAGATTGGCAAGGTTGTTTCTGACAATGGAAGTAATTTGGTGGCGGCATTGAAATTGGGCAAGTTGACCCATGTGCCGTGCATGGCACATGTGTGTAATCTAATTGTACAACGATTTGTCCATAAGTACCCAGGCTTACAGGACGTCCTGAAGCAGGCACGGAAGGTGTGTGGCCATTTCAGGCGTTCCTACACGGCCATGGTACACTTGTCCGATATCCAGCATCGAAACAACCTGCCAGTGAGGCGCTTGATTTGCGACAGCCCGACACGGTGGAATTCAACACTGCTAATGTTTGACTGCCTGCTCCAACAAGAAAAAGCTCTTAATGAGTATTTGTATGACCGGGGTGCTAGGATAGCCTCTGGGGAGCTGGGGATATTTTTGCCAAATTACTGGACGCTCATGCGCAATGCCTGTAGGCTCATGCGTCCTTTTGAGGAGGTGACAAACCTTGTCAGTCGCACCGAAGGCACCATCAGCGACATCATACCATTTGTTTTCTTCCTGGAGCATGCCCTGCGAAGAGTGCTGGATCAGGCAGTAGATGAGCGTGAGGAGGAAGCGGGAGAGTTGTGGTGTCCATCACCCCCACAAACAGCTGAATCAGCATCGCTTGCTGGACCTGCGGCAATGCAGGAAGAGGATTGTGAGGAAGAGGAGTCAGAGGAGGAATGTGGCTTTGAGGAGGAGGAGGAAGACCAAGCACAACAGGCATCCCAGGGTGCTCGTTGTTGTCACCTCTCTGGTACCCGTGGTGTTGTACGTGGCTGGGGGGAAGAAGATACCATCAGTGAGATCAGTGAGGAGGAGGAACGGGACATGATTAGCTCGGCATCCAACCTTGTTCAAATGGGTTCTTTCATGCTGTCGTGCCTGTTGAGGGACCCTCGTATAAAAAAGCTGAAGGAGAACGACCTGTACTGGGTGTCCCCGCTCCTCGACCCCCGGTATAAGCATAAAGTGCCTGAAATGTTACCAAATTCCCGCAAGTCGGAAAGGATGGAGCATTTTCATAATAAATTAAAAAATATGCTTTACACAGCGTATAAGGGTGATGTCACAGCACCACGGGAATGTAACAGGGGAAGAGATTAAATTAATCCTCCTCCTCCCACGACCATGGTGGCAAGGACTGGACGCTTTCCTGACGTCTTATTGATGGAGGACATGCGTACCTTTTTAACTCCCATGCACCATCAGAGCCTTTTGGGATCCAGCCTTAGAGAAAGACTCAACCGACAGGTAGCAGACTACCTAGCTTTAACTGCGGATCTCGACACTCTCAGGAGCGATGGACCCCTTGACTACTGGATGTGCAGGCTGGACTTGCGGCCTGAGCTATCCCAATTTGCAATGGAACTTCTGGCCTGCCCCCGCTTCAAGTGTCCTGTCCGAAAGGACTTTCAGTGCAGCAGGAGGTTTTTGTCACTGAGAAGAGAAGTCGCCTAGGTCAAAAAAGCCTTGACTATCTCACTTTTATAAAAATGAATGAGGGCTGGATCCCGAAGGGACTGACATTGGGCGATACATTTGAATAAAAAAGGCCTGATGACGAGATTAGCTGGCTTGGGCTACAACTGGTACACAGGCTGGCCTTTTGTTTTTTTTATAAAGCCGGAGGACTTGCTTGACTTATCTGCCAACAACTAGTGTTCAAGCCACAAGCTTTTAGGGGACTTTATAAATGTTTTACAAACATCAATTTTTCTGGCCGCTGCTACAGCAGTTGCTACAACAATACCCCAATTTTTCAGTCATTTGTACATTCTGAATTTTTATGGCCTCTGCTGCAGCTCTGTGGGTACAAAACTCAAATAAAAAAAATAAGGCACATAACACTAGTGATTAAACTGTTACGAATTGTACAACTTAGCACACCACTCATATCTGGTGGACCATTAAATTGAATGCAAAATGCCACAAATTTGAAAGAGTAGGACCGACCAAGCATCTTTATCCGTCTCTTGGTTGCTCTAAATTATCTCCGTGTTCCATCTATGCCATACCTGTACTCTATTGTGCAAAAGGGTGGCATATGTGGTGTTTCATGCTGTTGTGCCTGTTGCGGGTCGTGGCCCATGGTATAAAAAGGCTGAAGGAGAACGACCTGTAATGGGTACCCCATCAAATTTTTAAAAAAATGTTCCTGGTTCCTCTCAATTATCTCTGGGTTTCTAAAATGGATGCCATACCTGTACTCGCTTGTGCAAAAGGATGGCATATGTGGTGGTGTTTCCTGCTGTTGTGTCTGTTGAGGGTGCTGGACCCTCTTATAAAAAAGCTGAAGGAGAACGACCTGGAGTGGGAGTCCAAGCATGGTTTTTTAAGCTATTTCACTTTTCCAAACAATTATCTGTGGGTTTCTAAAATTAATGCCTAAGGAGAAAGAGGTGTACTGGGTGTCCAATCATTTGTTTTTTCTATTTCACATTTTACCAAAATTATCTCTGGGTTTGTAAAATTAATGCTGTACCTGTACTCTATTGTTCAAAAGGATGCCATACGTCCTCTTTCCTGATGGTGGTTTTTTTTAGGGTCCTGGACCCTCTTATAAAAAGGCCTAAGGAGAAAGAAGTGTACTGGGTGTCCATCGAATCATTTGCTTGATTCAAATTCCCGGTTGCAACAAATTATTTCTAAAATTAATGCCTTTCTTGTAATCTAAATTTCAAAAGTATGCCATATGTCCTCTTTCCTGATGCTGGTTTTGTTGAGGGCCCTGGAGCCTCTGCTAAAAAGGCCTAAGGAGAAAGAGGTGTACTGGGTGTCCACTCATTTTTTTTTCTATTTAACAATTGACCAAAATGATCTCTGGGTTTGTAAAATCAATGCTTTACCTGTAATCTATTGTTCAAAAGGATGCCATATGTGGTATACCTTTAACTCTAACCCCTCCTATGTGGTCTCCTCCCTATTTAAGGACTACCTGTAACATTCATTTACTGCCTGATTATTGAAGTCATACCTACTCTGTTGTAGCTATTCTTATTTCAGGTCTCCTATCACTTGAATCCTGAGCAAAGTAACATTCCAATATTTACTTTTGCTTCCTTTTGAATCTCTTATGATCTTGTCGCAACTTTGTTATTACCGAGCCTGGATCATTGAACGGCCGGATCTACTTTTTTACCGCTACCCGAAAGTAAGCCGCATTCACACACGCTGCCTGTCCCAGACACGGATCTCCCAATGTGGAAACGGAACACTCACGGTCCTCAAGGTGGTAACGTACACGAACAAAACTAAAGCCTTTAAGCTTCTTACCTGCTTGTTGTTGTCACCATTCTGAATTATTGGGCAAATCCTATTACCTGCAATATCCATTACAAACAAACAATGTGTGTCTGCGGAGTGTCTGAACTTGTAAATATTTTAGGATGTGTGTGATTGCGTGAAGTAAAAGGAGTTCATTTTGTTACTATCATTACTGATTTAGACCGTGTCAGTATTTCTACTCCATCTGTGGCTTCCATTTAGATATATATTGAACATATGATATGTATATTATTATTAAATCCTTATCTTTATTAACACTTAAGTCTGTAGTTAATACATAAATTCATCATATATTAAATGTCTCATATTGTCTAATCAGGCTACATAGAAGTTGTTTTCTGATTAATACAAAAAAGAGCAACAAGCTCTAATTTTAGGGCTAACCTTTATAACAATTGCACAAAAAACTTGTTTTCTGAATTACAAAGCTCAATATACCACACCATACTTCCTCTTTCCTACTGGTGTTTTTTTTAGGGTCCTGGAGCCTCTTATAAAAAGGCCTAAGGAGAAAGAAGTGCACTGGGTGTCCATCGAATCATTTTTTTGATTCAAATTTCCATTTGCAAAAAATTATCTCTGGGTTTCTAAAATCAATGCCTTTCCAGTACTCTATTGTTCAAAAGGATGCCATATGTCCTCTTTCCTGCTGGTGTTTTGTTTGAGGGTCCTGGACCCTCTTATAAAAAGGCCTAAGGAGAAAGAAGTGTACTGTGTGTCCATCTAATCATTTGCTTGATTCAAATTCCCAGTTGCAACAAATTATCTCCGGGTTTCTAAAATCAATGCCTTTCCTGTAATTTAATTTTCAAAAGGATGCCATATGTCCTCTTTCCTGCTGCTGGTTTTGTTGAGGGTCCTGGAGCCTCTGCTAAAAATGCCTAAGGATAAATAAGTGTACTGGGTGTCTAATCAATTATTTTTTCTATTTAATAATTGACCAAAATGATCTCTGGGTTTGTAAAATCAATGCTTTACCTGTACTCTATTGTTCAAAAGGATGCCATATGTCCTCTTTCCTGCTGGTGTTTTTTTTTGAGGTTCCAGGAGCCTCTTATAAAAAGGCCTAAGGAGAAAGAAGTGCACTGGGTGTCCATCGAATCATTTTTTTTTATTCAAATTTCCATTTGCAAAAAATTATCTCAGGGTTTCTAAAATCAATGCCTTTCCAGTACTCTATTGTTCAAAAGGATGCCATATGTCCTCTTTCATGCTGGTGTTTTGTTTGAGGGTCCTGGACCCTCTTATAAAAAGGCCTAAGGATAAAGAATTGTACTGGGTGTCCATCAAATCATTTTTTTAATTCAAAATCCCGGTTGCAAACAATTATCTCCGTGTTTCTAAAATCAATGCCTTTCCTATAATCTTTTTTTCAAAATTATGCCATATGTTCTCTTTCCTTCAGCTGGTTTTGTTGAGTGTCCTGGAGCCTCTGCTAAAAAGGCTTAATGATAAATAAGTGTACTGGTGTCTATTCAATGTTTTTTTAGATTTCCCGGTTGTAACCAATTATCTCTGTCTGTGTTTCTAAAATCAATGCCTTTCCTGTAATCTATTTTTCAAAAGGATGCCATATGTCCTCTTTCATGCTGTTGTTTCTGTTGAGGCTCCGGGACCCTCTTATAAAAAGGTCTAAGGATAAAGAAGTGTACTGGGTGTCCAATCAATGTTTTTTTTCTATTTCCTGGGTCATATAAATTATCTCTGTGTTTCTAAAATCAATGCCTTTCTTGTAATCTAATTTTCAAAAGGATGCCATATGTCCTCTGTCATGCTGCTGGTTTGTGGAGGGTCCTGGAGCCTCTGCTAAAAAGGCCTAATGATAAAGAAGTGTACTGGGTGTCTAATCAATCATTTTTTAGATTTCACGGTTGCAACAAATTATCCCAGGGTTTCTAAAATCAATGCATTTCCTGTAATCTATTAGTCACAAGGATGCCATATGTCCTCTTTCATGCTGTTGTTTCTGTTGAGGCTCCGGGACCCTCTTATAAAAAGGTCTAAGTATAAAGAAGTGTACTGGGTGTACAATCAATTTTTTTTTTATTTCCCGGGTCATATAAATGATCTCTGTGTTTCTAAAATCAATGCCTTTCATGTAATCTAATTTTCAAAAGGATGCCATATGTCCTCTTTCATGCTGCTGGTTTTGTGGAGGGTCCTGGAGCCTCTACTAAAAAGGCCTAAGGATAAAGAAGTGTACTGGGTGTATAATCTATGTTTTTTTTAGATTTCACGGTTGCAACTAATGATCTCTGTGTTTCTAAAATCAATGCCTTTCCTGTAATCTAATTTTTAAAAGGATGCCATATGTCCTCTTTCATGCTGCTGGTTTTGTTGAGGGTCCTGCAGCCTCTCCTTAAAAGGCCTAAGGATAAAGAAGTGTACTGGGTGTCTAATCAATGTTTTTTTAGGTTTCACGGTTGGAACAAATTATCTCTGTGTTTCTAAAATCAATGTCTTTCCTGTAATCTATTTTTCAAAAGGATGCCATATGTCCTCTTTCATGCTGTTGTTTCTGTTGAGGCTCTGGGACCCTCTTATAAAAAGGTCTAAGGATAAAGAAGTGTACTGGGTGTACAATCAATTTTTTTTCTATTTCCCGGGTCATCTAAATGATCTCTGTGTTTCTAACATCAATGCCTTTCCTGTAATCTAATTTCGAAAAGTATGCCATATGTCCTCTTTCCTGCTGCTGGTTTTGTTGAGGGTCCTGGAGCCTCTGCTAAAAAGGCCTAAGGATAAAGAAGTGTACTGGGTGTCTAATCGATGTTTTTTTAGATTTCACGGTTGGAACAAATTATCTCTGTGTTTCTAAAATCAATGCCTTTCCTGTAATCTATTTTTCAAAAGGATGCCATATGTCCTCTTTCATGCTGTTGTTTCTGTTGAGGCTCCGGGACCCTCTTATAAAAAGGTCTAAGGATAAAGAAGTGTACTGGGTGTCCAATCAATGTTTTTTTCTATTTCCCGGGTCATATAAATGATCTCTGTGTTTCTAAAATCTATGCCTTTCCTATAATCTAATTTTCAAAAGGATGCCATATGTCCTCTTTCATGCTGTTGTTTCTGTTGAGGCTCCGGGACCCTCTTATAAAATGTCTAAGGATAAAGAAGTGTACTGGGTGTACAATCAATTTTTTTTTCTATTTCCCGGGTCATATAAATGATCTCTGTGTTTCTAAAATCAATGCCTTTCATGTAATCTAATTTTCAAAAGGATGCCATATGTCCTCTTTCATGCTGCTGGTTTTGTGGAGGGTCCTGGAGCCTCTGCTAAAAAGGCCTAAGGATAAAGAAGTGTACTGGGTGTATAATCTATGTTTTTTTTAGATTTCACGGTTGCAACTAATGATCTCTGTGTTTCTAAAATCAATGCCTTTGCTGTAATCTAATTTTTAAAAGGATGCCATATGTCCTCTTTCATGCTGCTGGTTTTGTGGAGGGTCTTGGAGCCTCTGCTAAAAAGGCCTAAGGATAAAGAAGTGTACTGGGTGTCTAATCAATAATTTTTTTAGATTTCACAGTTGCAACAAATTATCCCAGGGTTTCTAAAATCTATGCCTTTCCTGTAATCTATTAGTCACAAGGATGCCATATGTCCTCTTTCATGCTGTTGTTTCTGTTGAGGCTCCGGGACCCTCTTATAAAAAGGTCTAAGGATAAAGAAGTATACTGGGTGTACAATCACTTATTTTTCTATTTCCCGGGTCATATAAATGATCTCTGTGTTTCTAAAATCAATGCCTTTCATGTAATCTAATTTTCAAAAGGATGCCATATGTCCTCTTTCCTGCTGCTGGTTTTGTGGAGGGTCCTGGAGCCTCTGCTAAAAAGGCCTAAGGATAAAGAAGTGTACTGGGTGTATAATCTATGTTTTTTTAGATTTCACGGTTGCAACTAATGATCTCTGTGTTTCTAAAATCAATGCCTTTCCTGTAATCTAATTTTTAAAAGGATGCCATATGTCCTCTTTCATGCTGCTGGTTTTGTGGAGGGTCCTGGAGCCTCTGCTAAAAAGGCCTAAGGATAAAGAAGTGTACTGGGTGTCTAATCAATCATTTTTTAGATTTCACGGTTGCAACAAATTATCCCAGGGTTTCTAAAATCAATGCCTTTCCTGTAATCTATTAGTCACAAGGATGCCATATGTCCTCTTTCATGCTGTTGTTTCTGTTGAGGCTCCGGGACCCTCTTATAAAAAGGTCTAAGGATAAAGAAGTGTACTGGGTGTACAATCAATTTTTTTTTCTTTTTCCCGGGTCATATAAATGATCTCTGTGTTTCTAAAATCAATGCCTTTCATGTAATCTAATTTTCAAAAGGATGCCATATGTCCTCTTTCATGCTGCTGGTTTTGTGGAGGGTCTGGGAGCCTCTGCTAAAAAGGCCTAAGGATAAAGAAGTGTACTGGGTGTATAATCTATGTTTTTTTAGATTTCACGGTTGCAACTAATGATCTCTGTGTTTCTAAAATCAATGCCTTTCCTGTAATCTAATTTTTAAAAGGATGCCATATGTCCTCTTTCATGCTGCTGATTTTGTGGAGGGTCCTGAAGCCTCTGCTAAAAAGGCCTAAGGATAAAGAAGTGTACTGGGTGTCTAATCAATCATTTTTTAGATTTCACGGATGCAACAAATTATCCCAGGGTTTCTAAAATCAATGCCTTTCCTGCAATCTATTAGTCACAAGGATGCCATATGTCCAGGAGCCTCTTATAAAAAGGCCTAAGGATAAAGAATTGTACTGGGTGTATAATCTATGTTTTTTTAGATTTCCCGGTTGCAACTAATGATCTCTGTGTTTCTAAAATCAATGCCTTTCATGTAATCTAATTTTCAAAATGATGCCATATGTCCTCTTTCATGCTGCTTGTTTTGTGGAGGGTCCGGGAGCCTCTGCTAAAAAGGCCTAAGGATAAAGAAGTGTACTGGGTGTATAATCTATGTTTTTTCAGATTTCACGGTTGCAACTAATGATCTCTGTGTTTCTAAAATCAATGCCTTTCCTGTAATCGAATTTTCAAAAGGATGCCATATGTCCTCTTTCCTGCTGCTGGTTTTGTTGAGGGTCCTGGAGCCTCTGCTGAGCATAAAAAAAAAAAAAAATAATAATTTTATTTGACTTAATAACTGAAGCATGACTTCAGGGGTCAGGTGTGGTCATAGGTAGTCATTGTTAGCCGATTCTTTTTAATGCAAATTGCAATTGCCACAGCGTGCCTAAAATGTGCGTCACTAGTCACTCTCCAAATCTTACCTTTTTTTTTCATTGTGGATTATTTTGGTGACCAACGCCATATTGGAAATGCAAAATACTGGCCTGAGGATAAATAAGTGTAACGGGTGTCTAATCAATGTTTTTTTCTATTTACCGGGTCATATAAATGATCTCTGGGATTCTAAAATCAATGCCTTTCCTGTAATCTATTATTCTTATGGATGACATATCTCCTCTTTCATGCTGTTGTTTCGGTTGAGGCTCCGGGACCCTCTTATTAAAAAGGCCTGAGGATAAATAAGTGTACTGGGTGTCTAATCAATGTTTTTTTCTATTTCCCGGGTCATATAAATGATCTCTGGGATTCTAAAATCAATGCCTTTCCTGTAATCTATTATTCAAAAGGATGACATATGTCCTCTTTCATGCTGTTGTTTCGGTTGAGGCTCCGGGACCCTCTTATTAAAAAGGCCTGAGGAAAAATAAATCTACTGGGCGTCTAATCAATGTTTTTTTCTATTTCACGGTTGCAAATAATGATCTCTGGGATTCTAAAATCAATGCCTTTCCTGTGATCTATTATTCAGAAGGATGACATATGTCCTCTTTCATGCTGTTGTTTCGGTTGAGGCTCCGGGACCCTCTTATTAAAAAGGCCTGAGGAAAAATAAGTTTACTGGGTGTCTAATCAAGGTTTTTTTCTATTTCACGGTTGCAAATAATGATCTGTGGGTTTCTAAAATTAATGCCTTTCTTGTAATCTATTATTCAAAAGGATGACATATCTCCTCTTTCATGCTGTTGTTTCAGTTGAGGCTCCGGGACCCTCTTATTAAAAAGGCCTGAGGATAAATAAGTGTAACGGGTGTCTCATCAATGTTTTTTTCTATTTCCCGGGTCATATAAATGATCTCTGGGATTCTAAAATCAATGCCTTTCCTGTAATCTATTATTCTTAAGGATGACATATCTCCTCTTTCATGCTGTTGTTTCGGTTGAGGCTCCGGGACCCTCTTATTAAAAAGGCCTGAGGAAAAATAAGTGTACTGGGTGTCTAATCAATTTTTTTTCTATTTCCCGGGTCATATAAATGATCTCTGGGATTCGAAAATCAATGCCTTTCCTGTAATCTATTATTCAAAAGGATGACATATCTCCTTTTTCATGCTGTTGTTTCAGTTGAGGCTCTGGGACCCTCTTATTAAAAAGGCCTGAGGATAAATAAGTGTAACGGGTGTCTAATCAATGTTTTTTTCTATTTCCCAGGTCATATAAATCATCTCTGGGATTCTAAAATCAATGCCTTAACTGTAATCAATTGTTCACAAGGATGCCATATGTCCTCTTTCATGCTGTTGTTTCAGTTGAGGCTCCAGGAGCCTCTTATAAAAAGGCCTAAGAATAAAGAAGTGTTCTGGGTGTCCAATCAATGTTTTTTTTTATTTCACAGTTGCAAAAAATTATCTATGGCTTTGTAAAATCTATGCCTTACCTGTCATCTATTGTTCAAAAGGATGCCATATGTCCTCTTTCCTGCTGTTGTTTTTGTTGGGGGTCCGGAACATTATTCTAAAAAGGCCGAAGGAGAACGACCTGTACTGTACTGGGTGTCCAATCATGTTTTTGTTTTCAAATTCACGGTTCATAATAAATATCGCCGTGTAACTAAAATCAATGCCATACCTGTACTCGGTTGTTCAAAAGGATGGCATATGTGGTGTTTCATTCTGTTGTGGTTGTTGAGGGTCGTGGCCGTGGGACAGCGTATAAAACGGCTGAAGGAGAACAACCTGTACAGCCTTGCTCCTCTTTTTATGCAGGCCAGCTCTTTGCATACATGCCCACAGACTCTGTAATGCATGCCTCTTTTAGGGAGAGGTGCAGCCATAATGCAGGGTCAGAACCTCTGCCTGAAACTGTTATACTCGATTTTGCAAAAGGAAGTAAGCTTGCCATGGTACCCTGCACGCACGTATTGTTGATATATTTTGGTGAGGGTAATCATGATGGCCATGTAGACCACCACCACTGAGAGTCCTGGAAGTAACAGGGATGAGATGAAAGAGCTAAGAATAGTAGAACTTGAAACAACAGAGTTAGCCATGGGTGTTAGTGCAAAACCGCTTGGCTTTTTTTGGGCTTTGGGTGTGGCTATTCATGCAGGCCATATAGAGCTGCCACCATTCGGTGTCGTATCAGCTATTAAACTAATAAGAACAGTACTACCAAAATACAGCCAATGAAGGGCCTTAGGAAGACTGAGCCAAGGTTGGATTGTAGTATTTGGTTAGGCTAATCATGATGGCCATGTAGACCACCACCACTGAGAGTCCTGGAAGTAACAGGGATGAGATAAAAGAGCTAAGAATAGTAGAAATTGAAACAACAGAGTTAGCCATGGGTGTTAGTGCAAAACCGCTTGGCTTTTTTTGGGCTTTGGGTGCGGCTATTCATGCAGGCCATATAGAGCTGCCACCATTCGGTGTCGTATCAGCTATTAAACTAATAAGAACAGTACTACCAAAATACAGCCAATGAAGGGCCTTTGGAAGACTGAGCCAAGGTTGGATTGTAGTATTTGTTTAGGCTAATCATGATGGCCATGTAGACCACCACCACTGAGAGTCCTGGAAGTAACAGGGATGAGATAAAAGAGCTAAGTATAGTAGAAATTGAAACAACAGAGTTAGCCATGGGTGTTAGTGCAGAACCGCTTGGCTTTTTTTGGGCTTTGGGTGCGGCTATTCATGCAGGCCATATAGAGCTGCCACCATTCGGTGTCGTATCAGCTATTAAACTAATAAGAACAGTACTACCAAAATACAGCCAATGAAGGGCCTTTGGAAGACTGAGCCAAGGTTGGATTGTAGTATTTGGTTAGGCTAATCATGATGGCCATGTAGACCACCACCACTGAGAGTCCTGGAAGTAACAGGGATGATGAGATGAAAGTGCTAAGAATAGTACTACTTGAAACAACAGAGTTAGCCATGGGTGTTAGTGCAGAACCGCTTGGGTTTTTTTGGGCTTTGGGTGCGGCTATTCATGCAGGCCATATAGAGCTGCCACCATTCGGTGTTGTATCAGCTATAAAAATAATAAAAACTGTACTATCAAAATACAGACAATGAAGGGCCTATGAAGACTGAGCAAAGGTTGGATTGTAGTATTTTGTTCGGCTAATCATGATGGCCATGTAGACCACCCGTAACAGGGATGAAAGTGCTAAGAATAGTACTAATTGAAACAACCGATTTAGCCATGGGTGTTAGTCTAAGACCACTCAGCTTTTTTTTGGGTTTGGGTGCAGCTAATCATGAAGGCCAGATAGACATGCCACCGTTTGGTGTTGTAACAGGTATTAAACTGCAAAGAACAGTACTACTTAACACAACCTACTTACCATGGGTCCCAGAGCATATGTTTGGTTATTATATTTTGTAAGGGTAATCATGCAGGCCATATAGACCTCCACCGATAGGGTGAGTATGAGTAACAGCTATTAAAATGCGAAGGACATTACTAATTAACACAACATAGTTACCATGGGTCGCAGACCAAGAGCAGATGTCTTATTATTATATTTTGTATGGGTAATCATCCAGGCCGTATAGACCTCACGAAATAGGGGGAGTTACAGAGATTAAAGTGCTAAGAATGGTAGTACTTAAAACACAACCTAGTTAAAATAGGTACCTGACCGCATGTCTTATTATTATATTTTTTTAGGGTAAACAGGCAGGCCATATAGAACCCCCCCTGTAGGGGGGGGAACAGGGATTAAAGTGCTAAGAAAAGTACTAATTAACACAAGCTAGTTGGGTCCAAGAACGCATGTTTAATTATTAGACTTTATTAGGGTAATTATATATCTAACAAATCTATTTCTCTTCTATCGATTCTATCTAACTATCAATCTATGTATATCTATCTATCCTATCTATCAATCTATCTTCTGTCCGGGATGTTTTGAGACAGCCACTTTGGGAATGATAGTTGATTTAGGCCCATTATGGCTTAAAAGCAGACTCTGCAAAAAATATGTAATTTTCCATGGGAGTTTTGCCAGGGATCCCCCTCCAGGTGTTAGTACTTTTCCATCACTATTGTGGCCAGAAAGAGTCCTTGTAGGTTTTAAAGTTCACCTGCCTATTGAATTCAATGGCGGTTCGCACGGTCTGAAAATTTTAGGTTTGCAACATCACTAATGCTCACCTATGTAAACTGTTTCTTTAATATGCAAATCTAGCGGTATGGAAAATGCTTCATACTACTTCTTAAAAATAGCAGCAGCAAACAGAAAGTCTTGTAATTACAATGTTCTTACTGCCATTTTAAGGTAATAACTTGGACACAGGAAACCATTATTTCAGAGACCTTAATAGGACATTTGACTTCAAGCAACACGCCGCCTGGATGAAGATGCCGCCTGGATGAAGATCCTTCAAGTGGGACTTCAGCAACTGGGAAAACCTAAAGAGGGCTTAGTGTTAGGTTTTTTTTTAAGGTTTTTGTGTGGGTTTCTTTTTATTTTAGGGTTTGGGCTTTTCTTAAAAGAGCTAAATGCCCTTTTCAGGGCAATGCAAAAGAGCTAAATGACCATTTAAGGGCAATGCCCATACAAATGCCCTTTTCAGGGCAATGGGTAGATTAGGTTTTTTTTTATAGTTTTTTTTTTGTTTTTTTTGTGGGTTTGGGGGGATGGGGGTTTGTAATGTTAGTGGGTCTTTGCATTTTTTTTCAGGTAAAAGAGCTGTTTAACTTAAGCAATGCCCTACAAAAAGCCCTTTTAAGGGCTAAAGGTAGTTTATTCTAGATTAGGTTTTTTTGGTTTTTTAATGGGTGTTAGAATAGGAATAATTATTATTATTGTTGATAATTTGTTTGTTATTTTGTGTAATGTTGTTTTTTCGTTTTGGGGTGGGCTTTTCTTTTTAGAATAGCCATTTTTTATTTTTAATGGGCAGCAAAAGAGCTGAATGCCCCTTTAAGGGCAATGCCCATGCAAATGCCCTTTACAGGTTTTACTTTATTTTAATTTTGTGGGTTTAGGGGGGTATTTGTTTTTCTTTTGTAGAAAAAGAGCTGTTATCTTTAGGGCAATGCCCTACAAAGGGCCCTTTTAAGGGCCCTTGGTAGTTTATTATAGATTAGGCTTTTTTATTTTGAGGTGGCTTATTTTTGTTTAAAAAGTTATTAGTATAGAAATAATTTTTATTGTTTTGGATAATTTCGTTTGTTATTTTTTGAAATGGTAGGTTTTTTTTATTTTTTGTAATTTAGTGTTTTTTTATTTTTTGTAATGGTAGTTTTTTTATTTTTTGTAATGTTAGATTTTAGTGTAAGGCAGCTTATATTTTATTTCACAGGTAAGTTTGTATTTATTTTAACTAGGTAGTAAGTAAATAGTTATTAACTATTTACTTACTAGTCTACCTAGTTAAAATAAATACAAAACTTTCCTGTGAAATAAAAATAAAACCTAAGCTAGCTAAAATATAACTATTAGTTATATTGTAGCTAGCTTAGGTTTTATTTCACAGATTAGTATGTATTTAGTTTTAAATAGGTATTATTTAGTTCATAAGTGTAGCTTTAATTTAGCTCTATTTTAATTATGTTTAAGTTAGGGGATGTTAGGGTTATGGTTAGGTTAAGGGTTAAGGTTAGAGTTAGGTTTAGGGGTTAATATAGTTTAATTTAGGTTGTTGTAATGTGGGAGGATGGCGGTTTAGGGGTTAATAGGTTTATGCTCATACAAATGCCCTTTTCAGGGCAATGGGTAGATTAGGTTTTTTTTTATAGCTTTTTTTTTTTTTGTAGGTTTGGGGGGATGGGGGTTTGTAATGTTAGTGGGTCTTTGCATTTTTTTCAGGTAAAATTGCTGTTTAACTTAAGCAATGCTTAATGGTTATGGTTAGGTTTAGGGTTACGGTTAGAGTTAGGTTTAGGTGTTAATATAGTTTAATTTAGGTTGTTGTAATGTGGGAGGATGGCAATTTAGGGGTTAATAGGTTTATGCCCATACAAATGCCCTTTTCAGGGCAACTATTAGTTATATTGTAGCTAGCTTAGGTTTTATTTCACAGATTAGTATGTATTTAGTTTTAAATAGGTATTATTTAGTTCATAATTGTAACTTTAATTTAGCTCTATATTAATTATGTTTAAGTTAGGGGGTGTTAGGGTTATGGTTAGGTTTAGGGTTATGGTTAGAGTTAGGTTTAGGGGTTAATATAGTTTAATTTAGGTTGTTGTAATGTGGGAGGATGGTGGTTTAGGGGTTAATAGATTTATTTAGAGGCAGTGATATGGGTGGCCAGAGGTTTAGGGGTTAATAGCTTTATTTAGTGGCGGCGATGCCGGAGAGCGGCAGAATGGGGTTATGTCACTTTGGACTTTAACCAAGACCCCAACATCATCTTACCCTGGATGCATTAGCAGCCCTAAACATGCTTCCTTAAATCTAATCCAACATAGAAGTCTCAGATCCATTCCAATTTCACCTCACTGTACCCTAACCCATCCAATGTGAATCACTATGTTACTGTCTCCCGTTTAATTTATCCCATTTAGCATAATATTATTTGAATTATTTCTCTCAGATACAAAACTATACCTATAGGTACTATGGCCCATAAGTGGCTGCTTCATAAACTAATAGTCCTCTACGTCGCACTATGTGAGTCATAAGGTCCAAGAGTGGCCTTTAGTATGAATAGAGGAACCTGTACCATACCTAAATACAAAAAATGAGGTTTTAAGTGTACATACATCCTTGCCTAATATGTTTTTGTTCTCTCTTACTGATAGATGATTGGCTAATGAGGCTGCAAGGATCATACATAGATAGTTGCCAATCTGTCTAGTTGTAATATTCACCAGGCAGTTAGTTTCCATGTCATTCATCTTTTTGATGTGTACTCAAATATGGTTCAACTGGACACTTCTTTGAGTTGATTTTATTGTTTTTCTAATTGCATACAGTTTGTTATGGATTTACTTATTCATGCTGTAATCTGTGCAAACCTCAATAAAAACATTATAAAAAAAAAAATTAAAAAAAAAATTGATAATATTTAATATATAATACAAATGCCTAATATGAGGAGCGCTAAATAAAAGCAGCTATAGAGATCAGACAATAAAAATGAGCAAAACTATGTCTATGATAGTTTAAAATTGCTAATAATATTTAATATAGTACAATACAAATGCCTAATACCACCGGTGGTTAAAAATATAAACATATAACATGCTAAAAATATCTATATAAGATACGGTAAGACTTAAAACATGATAAGCACTATTTGAATGCTGTATTCGATACAAAGTGGCTGTTACTTTTGTAGACGTTAATGATGGCTGTAAAATACGGCTGATGCTTTTGTAGCCTTTAATAATTGTTCTTTAAAATGTTTTTAGATTGTCCAACAACAGGAGGTTTTAAGAACAATTGCCCCATATATTACAATCCTTTGAGTATTAAGAATATGGAGATTAGTGAGAAAAGGAAGACAGTCAGCTGTTATAGAAAAGGTTACTCTGAAATGGACGTATATATTTAATATCCGTAATTATTCCCAGAATCCGAAACCTGCAGGGTTTCTCCTCTAAATCAGATAGAAAATTGTAGCTTACCAGGGGGCTCCGGCTCTCAGACTTATTACCTTACACTGGTTTTTGTCCACAGTCTGACTTGGATACGATATCCTCCAAGTTTCAGCCGCTTTCCCCTCAAGGTAGCTTGTTCAGGTGGCAAGATCACAAGACCTGAATGAGCCAACAATTTTAGCAGATTGCCGGGAAAGGTAAATTCGTTAAGTTGAAAGCACAAAGTCCTTTATAACAAGATCTAAAACTCAGATACTTGTAACTTGGCTTTACCAAAGATTAGAGTAATCCTTCATTGAAAAAAATGTATCAGAGCTGTGAGGATTTATTATATAATTAATATGAACCCAGTTGTATCTACTCCACTCAGTCTCACACCAAACCTAGGTACCTTGATAAACTAGGAACCTTATTCTGCTCATTGACTGAGGGTGACCTGTTTAGGTCAAAAGTAAATAACAACTATCTTTAGTTGCTGGAGATATGCACAACAATGTGAATGTGCTAATACTCTCCTAAGTAATATAATAGCATTTGCTAAACAATAGATAATCTCTTTGGATATAGAATAAATTATAACTTTATGTAATTGAAGCTCTGTTAGTATCTCTTTAAATAGATTGTAGCTTATCACTCAGGTACGATGCTTAAATGTTCAGGTTAGTAAAGTTCATATGCAACCTTATTTATGAATGCAGCAGAATTGTTATGGCAGTGTATTGTATGCAGAAATAACCAGGATATATGCAGAAGATGTTAAACATGCACACTTTCCATTAGTAACGTATATGTATAAGCTTGATTTGTTAGTATATACAGTCTTAGGAACATATGAAATTAGCGTAACTTCAGCAATAACTTTATGTTTAGTACGATACCCAACACTTCATGACCAGCGTGTACTTGTGAAGACTTTGCTTGCTAGCAATTCAGTTGTCCTGAGAAGCAGTGTAGAATCCGGCAACAGAGAGGAGCTGCGACACTGACTCCCGGAGTGCTGATGACGTCAGACGCCGAACTACTGCAGACACGCTGTATGTCAGTTAGCGTTTCAGAATGAAGTATGCTGTCCTGTGATTGAAGAGAACTTTGCAGATATAAAGTTAGAAAACAACTTGACGAAAATGGAGAGAGCTTCTTGAAAGTTGTGATCACTCCTCATGTAAATCAAATTACCAAGCATCAATGAATTAGAGAGGAGGGCTTATAAAGGCATAACAGTCATGTGATATTATGTTTAAAGGGACAGTGATACGTGGAAAACATGAAGTATAGAGATTGAGAATTACTGTGATATGACAGGACACCCCCCTTAACGATCTGCTCCGCAGATCAGGGTTTGGGACGGTCTGGATGTCTGCGATGAAACAGAGATACCAATCTAGGGGCTGATAAGTTAGTGGATGGTTCCCAAGAATCCTCTTCTGATGAATAATTTTTCCACCGAACTAAATACTGTAGAGAATTCTTATAGAATCTAGAATCCAAAATGGAATCAACTTCATATGATACTTCATCCTCAATGAGTGTCGGAACTTGAGTTGTCAAGACTTGATCTCTGACTGGAACATAAGGTTTCAAAAGGGATACATGAAATGTTGGATGTATCTTAAAAGAACTTGGTAGTTGTAAAGTGACAGCATTAGCATTAACAATCCTAATAATTTTGTAAGGACCAATAAACAGAGAACCAAGCTTTTTACTGGGAATGTGAAGCTTCAAGTGTTTAGAAGACAACCAAACTAGATCTCCCACCTTATACTCAGGAGGTTTCGTTCTCCTTAAGTCATAATAACGTTTTTGCCTTTCTTGAGATTGTAGTAAAATCTGTTTTAGTTGAATGAATCCTTCAGCAATTGTATTCACAGTGTCATTTACCAAGGGACAAGAACTTTCTGATCTTTGAAGAAGATGATAAGAGGGATGAAACCCATAGTTAATGAAAAATGGAGTTGTATTGGTAGATGAATTAATGGTGTTATTATATGAGAATTCAGCAGTAGGTAGAAGAGAAGACCAGTTGTCTTGCTGAAATGTACAGTAGCATCTTAGATATTGCTCTAAACTCTGATTAGTCCTTTCGGTCTGACCGTTTGTTTGAGGATGGTAAGCTGAACTCAAACGGCGATCAATATGCAAACTAGAACAGAGTTGTGTCCAAAATCGAGAGGTAAATTGTGTACCCCTGTCAGTCGTAATAGACTTAGGTAACCCATGCAATCTGACAATATGTTTGATGAACAAATCTGCTGTTTCTGAAGCTGTTGGCAAAGTGTGAATAGGTATAAAATGTGCCATTTTTGAAAAGAGATCCACAACAACCAGGATGACTGTGTTGTTAGAAGAGGGAGGTAGATCGACAATGAAGTCTAGGGCAATATCTTGCCAAGGTCTGTCAGCGATTGGAAGAGATAGAAGTAAACCATAAGGGTGAATTCTTTGAGATTTACATTTGGTACATACAGCACACTCTTGTATGTACTGTTTTACAGACTGAATCATATGCGGCCACCAGAAATCCCTTTGAATTAAATGAAGAGTTTTCTTGAAACCAGGATGTCCTGAAAGTGGAATATCATGTGCCATAGCTAAAATGTCACTCCTAAGAGATTCTGGAACATACAGTGCATGACCATGGTAAAAAAATCCATCATTACCTTTATGAATCCTAGAATCATTAATCAATGGATCATTCTGTTGTTGTTCTTTGAGAATAGATGTTTTCCCCACTAAGAGGCCAATGAATTTTTCTGGTGGTATTATTGAGTTTAATTCAGAACACTCAGTTAATGGAGTTGAATATCTAGATAGAGCATCTGCCTTTGTATTTCTTACTCCTGGACAATAAGTGATTATAAAATCAAATCTAGTAAAGAATAAACTCCATCTGACTTGTCTGGAAGAAAGACTTTTGTTAGTTTTTAGATATTGTAGATTACGATGATCTGTAAATATGATGATTGGAAATCTTGCGCCTTCTAATAGATGTCTCCAAAATTCTAATGCAGCCTTGATGGCTAGAAGTTCTTTTTCCCCAATTGGGTAATTAATTTCGGCCGAATTCATAACCCGAGAATAATATGCAACAGGATGAAGCATGTTGGTAGAAGAATCTCTTTGAGACAGAATGGCTCCTATTGCAAATTCGGATGCATCTACTTCTAATGTATATTTTTTCGATGGATCTGGGAATTGTAGAATTGGAGCGGTAATGAAACTATGTTTGAGAGCGTTAAAAGAATCATCTGCCTGTTGGTTCCAGTGGTATTTGTTATTCTTTCGGGTGAGTAGTGTGAGAGGTTTTGCGATAGTAGAGAAACCTTTAATAAATTTTCTATAAAAATTTGAGAATCCTAGGAATCTCTGGAGCTCTTTCTTATTTTTTGGAATAGGCCAGTTAGTGATAGCTTGTACTTTGTTGTCCTCCATGGATATTCCTTTTGGTGAAATATGATACCCCAGGAAAGAAATAGTATCAGAATTGAATATACATTTTTCTGCCTTAACATATAAGTTGTTCTGTCTTAATCTTGAAAGAACTGTTCTGACATGTTGTATGTGATCCTCTTTGGAATTTGAATAAATGAGAATATCGTCCAAATAAATGACAATGTATGTGTCAAGTAAATCTTTGAAAACATCATTAATAAAAAACTGAAAAGTTGCAGGTGCATTGCACAAACCAAAAGGCATGACACAATACTCATAGAGACCATACCTAGTGCGAAAGGCAGTTAACCATTCATCACCTTTGCGAATTCTAATTAAATTATATGCACCTCTTAAATCCAGTTTGGTTAAAATGGTAGCACCCTGTAACCTCTCTATGAGTTCTGGAATAAGAGGTAAAGGATATCTATTTTTTATTGTACAGTTGTTCAGTTGTCTATAGTCAATTATAGGCCTGAGACTGTCATCTTTATTCTTCACGAAAAAAATCCCGGCACCAGCTGAAGATGTAGAAGGCCGAATAAAACCTTTCTTTAGATTTTCCTCAAGATATCCTTTGAGATGAAGCAGTTCTGGTTCAGAGAGTGGATATATACGACCATAAGGGATTTTACTGTTTGGTCTTAAATCGATAGGACAGTCGTAGGGTCTGTGGGGAGGTAGAGATTGAGCCTCAACCTTATCAAAAACATCATAAAAATCTGAGTACTCTGTTGGTATATTTGTGATATCAACCTGTAATATAGTTTGTGATTGTGTACAGTGTTTTTTACAATATGGTGAGTCGAAGGAAATAGTACCACTATTCCATGAGATGTTTGGTTGATGTTTCTTTAGCCATGAAAGTCCTAGAATTATGGGGTACAAAGGAGAATGAATAACCTCAAAGGTACACAATTCAGAGTGACCTGATGAAAATGTTAATGATAATGGATCTGTATGATGGGTAACAGGACCTGAATTGATAAAAGAACCATCAACAACTCGAATAGGTAATGCAATTAATTTTTTAATTATAGGAATCTTGTGATTTTCAACAAAGGATGAATGAATGAAATTATTAGTTGCTCCTGAATCAATTACCACCTGGGCTTTAAGTTGATGTTGATCCCACTGTAGACAAACAGAAAGAGTAAAGTGAGATGAGTTTTTTATAACAGTCTCATTTAAATGAGCTATCTCTTGCTTACCCTTTTTTGATTTTAACAGAATTGGACACTCCTTTACTCCGTGGTCCTTAGCAGCACAATATAAACAAAGATTAAGTTGTCTTCGTCTAGCCTTTTCTTCAGGTTTAAGAGGACCTTTGACAAAACCTATCTCCATAGGCTCATCTGTTGAACGGACAGTGGAAACTGAATGAGAGCTATAGGCTTTCTTGGTGGATAATTCTGATGACCCTCTTTCAATCTTCCTTTCCCTCAAACGACGATCAATAGATATAGACAAGGTCATAAGATTTTCTAAGTCCTTAGGAATAACCACACGTGCCAATTCATCTTTTAGAGCATCCGCTAATCCAATACGGAATTGATTTGTCAAAGCTGGGTTATTCCACTGTGTGTCAGGTGCCCATCTTTTGAAATCAGTTATATATTCTTCTACAGGGCGTCTACCTTGTCGCAGATGTCTGATAGAATTTTCTGCTGAAGCTTGTTTGTCGTGATCTTCATATAGTAAGGACATGGCATTAAAAAATGATTCTAATGAGTTTAAGATAGGATCTTCTTTCTCATAGTATGCATTAGCCCATGCCTTGGCTTCACCAGTGAGATAAGAAATTACCGTTAGAACTTTAACCCTTTCGGTAGGATAAGTTCTTGGTTTCAATGAAAATAATAAAGTACATGAATTTTTAAAGTCTCTAAATTGAGTTCTGTCTCCAGAAAATCTCTCAGGTGGACATATTTGTGGCTCAGGAGAAACAAGAGGTGATGGTAAAGTTTGAGCAGGTACATGATACCTAATATATTTTCGTAATTCCTGATTTTCAACTTGGAGGTCCCTAAGACCCTGGATCATTATATCCATATTTTGAGAAAGGGTTCCAACACGGTTGGACAATTCAGTAACATCCATTATAGATACAAGTGGGTTAAGGGGGGCTTGGTAATATGTGAGGATTTATTATATAATTAATATGAACCCAGTTGTATCTACTCCACTCAGTCTCACACCAAACCTAGGTACCTTGATAAACTAGGAACCTTATTCTGCTCATTGACTGAGGGTGACCTGTTTAGGTCAAAAGTAAATAACAACTATCTTTAGTTGCTGGAGATATGCACAACAATGTGAATGTGCTAATACTCTCCTAAGTAATATAATAGCATTTGCTAAACAATAGATAATCTCTTTGGATATAGAATAAATTATAACTTTATGTAATTGAAGCTCTGTTAGTATCTCTTTAAATAGATTGTAGCTTATCACTCAGGTACGATGCTTAAATGTTCAGGTTAGTAAAGTTCATATGCAACCTTATTTATGAATGCAGCAGAATTGTTATGGCAGTGTATTGTATGCAGAAATAACCAGGATATATGCAGAAGATGTTAAACATGCACACTTTCCATTAGTAACGTATATGTATAAGCTTGATTTGTTAGTATATACAGTCTTAGGAACATATGAAATTAGCGTAACTTTAGCAATAACTTTATGTTTAGTACGATACCCAACACTTCATGACCAGAGTGTACTTGTGAAGACTTTGCTTGCTAGCAATTCAGTTGTCCTGAGAAGCAGTGTAGAATCCGGCAACAGAGAGGAGCTGCGACACTGACTCCCGGAGTGCTGATGACGTCAGACGCCGAACTACTGCAGACACGCTGTATGTCAGTTAGCGTTTCAGAATGAAGTATGCTGTCCTGTGATTGAAGAGAACTTTGCAGATATAAAGTTAGAAAACAACTTGACGAAAATGGAGAGAGCTTCTTGAAAGTTGTGATCACTCCTCATGTAAATCAAATTACCAAGCATCGATGAATTAGAGAGGAGGGCTTATAAAGGCATAACGGTCATGTGATATTATGTTTAAAGGGACAGTGATACGTGGAAAACATGAAGTATAGAGATTGAGAATTACTGTGATATGACAAGAGCGCTCTGATTTTCTGATTTCAAACACAGCTTTTCATCTTCACAACATCTACGCGTTTCAGCTTCAAACAGCCTTTTTCAAGATGGTTATTCCTTTCCCATACTCCTCTATTTATTCAAGATTGTCTTTAATTGATTAGCCTCCTTTTGTTTATTTAAAGGGATAGTTCATTGGTTCAGAATACAAGTATTATGAATATCGCTAAGCCATTCCAAATTAATAAATATTCCATGTTGACTATAAAATTCATAAAAGTGATTATAAAAAGTGAATGTGACACATAAATATAAATAAAATTATATATATATATATAAAAAAACAAAAAACTTATCTAAGTGAACTAAATTTAAATTCATTACATATGAATAACAAGTCTAAGCTCCGCTATAAAAGTGTATATATTGTGTATTTTATGAATGAATGTGAAGTTAATACTCTACTATATAAGTATTCAATAGATCATCTATAAATTATGTGCTATTTTTAAAAATTAGAGAAATATAAAAAATATATGTGTTTATGTTAATATATATACTATAAAATAAATATATAAATTTTATAAGTAGGAAAAGATCATTAATTATATACATTGGATTAATACAGATTTAATAAAAAGTGTGAAAATTATTGAAAAAAAAAACGGTCATTGGAAAACTTTACTCCATAATGGAGTTAAAATCTAATTCCACATTTAGGCCCCTTGTTTCTAAGCTCATAAATAAAAAGATTAATTCTGCCTCAGCCCTCAATATTTTTTTATTTATATCTCCCCCTCTAGGGTCTCTTCTAATCTTTTTAATACCCCAATATTTTAAGTCTTTAGTATCCTGATTATGATGTTCTTTAAAATGTCGAGATAATAAATGGCCCTCAAAACCATGCTCAATGTTTAGGAGATGCTCCCTTATTCTATCTCTCAGGGGGTGAGAGGTTTCTCCCAAATATTGTTTCTTACCAGAACATTGCGCTAGATAGATTACATTTCTATCAGTACACATAATGCAGTCTCTAATTTCAAAATCTTTATTTGTCGAACTTGATGTTACAAATTTTACTTTATTGCTGAAACTACATGCTTTGCATCCTATACATGGATAAAATCCTTTTAATTTTTCATTATATTAATTGACCTCACTGGTTTTGATTTCTAATTTTCTAGGAATACTAGGTGCTAGAATAGATTTAAGATTTTTAGCTTTTTTAAAAACTATCTCAGGTTTTTCAGAGAGAAGTTCACCCATAATGGGGTCTCTTTGCAGAATATACCAATGTTTATTGAAAATGTTTCTTATTTGTTTATGATTGGTATTATAGTTAGTAACAAAGGGTGTCCATAAAGTGTCTCTACTTTTATCTATTTTAGGCTTTCTCTGTAACAATTCGGACCTCTCTTTTTTTCTTGCTTCATCTCTAGCTTCATTAATTAATTTCCTATCATAGCAATTTTGTTTAAATTTAATTTCCAATTGGTCAGCTTGTGATTCAAAATCTATTATTCTAGAACAGTTTTTCCTTATTCTAGTCTAAGTTGACAACTATTATTATCAATATAATTATTTGAGTCAACTGTTTTAAAATGGGTTGAAGTATACAGTTCACCATTTCTTACATCAACATCTAAATCTAGAAAATTAATATGATTTTTTCTGATTTCATGGGTAAAGTTTAAACCAAATTTCTTATCTTTAAGATCTTCTAAAAAATATTCAAATATTTCTAAATCTCCCTTCCATATGATGAAAATATCATCAATAAATCTGCCCAATACCCCAATATTTGAAGTCTTTAGTGTCCTGATTATGATGTTCTTTAAAATGTCGAGCTACAATTTTCTATCTGATTAGCGGAGAAACCCTACAGGTTTCGGATTCTGGGAATAATTACGGATATTAAATATATACGTCCATTTCAGAGTAACCTTTTCTATAACAGCTGACTGTGTTCCTTTTCTCCCTAATCTCCATATTCTTAATACTCAAAGGATTGTAATATATGGGACAATTGTTCTTAAAACCTCCTGTTGTTGGACAATCTAAAAACATTTTAAAGAACAATTATTAAAGGCTACAAAAGCATCAGCCGTATTTTACAGCCATCATTAACGGCTACAAAAGTAACAGCCACTTTGTATCGAATACAGCATTCAAATAGTGCTTATCATGTTTTAAGTCTTACCGTATCTTACATAGATATTTTTAGCATGTTATATGTTTATATTTTTAACCACCGGTGGTATTAGGCATCTGTATTGTACTATATTAAATATTATTATCAATTTTAAACTATCATAGACAAAGTTTTGCTCATTTTTTTTTTTATGAATCAAAGTTTTTATTTAGGCATTTAGTATTACAACATGTAGAACATAGTGACGTGCAAAATTGACTCCATTTCACATTGTTATGTTGAAGACAAATGACACAAGAAAAATATAAAAATTAAAATACACTTTGTGGAAATAGTCATCATACAGTCGACCATTCTTTTCTATGAGTATTCTAACATATATATAGCAATTTGATACCTAATTTTCTAAAGAACAAAAACCCAAATACAAGCTTGTCTCCCTAGATAAGCAGTTTGCCAAATAGAATGATATCTAACAAGAAATTATATAAATTAGAGATGATGTTCTATATGAAAATATGGGAGACTTGATCAAATTATAAATATCAGGGTATTGGTAGATATCACCTAATAACAGAGTAATGGCAAACAATCCGTGCGTATACATACTAGCAATGATATATACGGCTCATAAGCTCTTTTGGGCCTAGATAGACTTACAACACTACGATAAGATGAGTTGGTCTTTGTTGTGGTCTCTCTGGTGCTTATATACAGTATAGACATGTGTCAGTAACTAATAAGTACAGTAAACAAAGTAGCTTACACACATTTAGGTATCTATACCTAAATAGCTGCATCATAAGATAATAATATCACATAACTTAGATACACATGGTTAGACCACTATTACGAAGGTTTTGAAAAATAAAGAATTTGTTTATGAATGCAATAAACATTCGAGAAAATACACATATTGCCCTAGAGTCAGGGAAAAATTGCACACAGATATTAGACCACTTTTGAGCTTGCAAACATACGTATAGCTTACTAAAAGGAAATATGCTTGTCATACCGCTATCTAGTACAAAATGTTTAGGCTACATAAAACCCATAGCTAACAAAACTGAAACAGCGGATTTATAATGATATATAGCCACTCATGGACATGATATATAAACAAACAAATATGGATAGATAATACATAATGAGTGGTCAGAAAAGACCTATCATATGAAACCAGAAATAACTTGAATTTATCCTAGAGGAAGCTTCAGGAACAGTAGCCTTATGGGAAACTATCTTTCTGTATTTAGTAACCAAAAGGCTCTTGGGACAATATGGGATGGGTGTAAGTAAGTAAAAGAACCATTAGAGTCAAACCCTGTTAATACTTTAAACATCTCTGATATACCTTTCATAGCTCAGAATATGGCTATACCCCCATTTATATAGTGACATATGTACCCAGTATATTAGGGAAAAACTTTAAGTGGGGCTAGCTGTCTGATAAGCACCCCAATACATAGGTTCATAAGAAAACTGTCACATATGTATGTAAAAACATTTTAGGATCCCCATCAAATAAGCAATGCACTCATGGTTAATATAGATAGTCTAGCACAGCAAACTGAATTATATATACGAATACAAGTTTTGTAGGTTTGAAAAAATCTATACACTTCTTTAGAGGCAAACCCATTTACACACTTAAGATTACCCCCCATATATAAACTATTACCTCCAATCATAAGGTTATGCATAATAGAAATAAGAACATAACTATGTGGGTAGTTATAAAGTCCCATGAGAAACCTAACCGGACTTCTAAGAAAACTCAGCATGTCAGAGGTCAGGTATTTACTATTAACTTCCAAAAATAGTGAAGTATAAAGTCTGCCACCAGAGGCTAGTGATTTTAGACTGAGACAGTGATCTCCATTATATATGCCAACATCCCCACAGTAAACCTAGTACAAACTATATACAATATTACTCTCAAAAGTAGGCACATGTCTGAAATTACCCAGCACACGGGAAAGGCTATCACACAGTCAAGGAGTTTAGTGTGAGCATGGGTAAAGCATGGGTAAAGCATGGGAGTTACTGCAAATCGTCCATCTCTATCCAACACCCACTCTGATGCAGCACCTAAGGGGTAAGTAGTATAACAATCGGGACAGTGTACACCCAGAGGCATACACTCCGGCAAGACACATGGCTGAACCAAACCGCATCTTCTTTCTCGGTAGCATCACCACAGTGACGCTCCGCTGCACACTGCTGGTCAATATCTTCGGTATCTCTGGATGCCTAGAATCCACTGAGAGTCTCCTTTCCTGTATAGCAGTGACATCCCCATGACCCCTGCGGGGACCGGCCGCATCCCCTCCCAGGGGAGCTGAGGATAACAATGAGTAGACTCTGTGGCGTTTCTTAGGTATGAGGCCTTTCAAAACCTGGAGTTGAGGCGTTAGGCTTGGGCTGTGCAACACAGCATGTGAAGTCGGACCAGGACGTGGGTCTGTAGATTCATCAGTCCACTCAGTTACTACCTTCGCCAAAGTGTATCCTTGTGCCTTAGGTGGTGAACTCGCCGAACGGGACGTTTGTCATATGGCTCTCAAATCCATAAACCTGTTATCTAATAGTCGGTCTAAGGCTTCTAGTTTAATTAGCAAAATTACATGGAAGTCCTCCATATTAAAAGCGTTATGTAATGTTCTGGTTAGTAGAAAAAATAATAGCAGATGAATACTGCTCTACTCAAGTAAATTGTGTACTCGAGGGGGGGTGATGTATGCGTGAGATGAAGTCACTGCCTACCTTCCAGGCCCTATCTGTATGAACCCAGCATGAGATATCCTGTATATTAAGGTATCATTCAGCTCCTTTTCTTCTTAATTCATTCAGGTCTTGTGATCTTGCCACCTGAACCGGAACAAGCTACCTTGAGGGGAGAGCGGCTGAAACTTGGAGGATATCGTATCTAAACGCCAAGCCAGACTACGGACAAAAACCAGTGAAAGGTAATAAGTCTGAGAGCTGGAGCCCCCTGGTAACCCTGCAGGTTTCGGATTCTGGGAATAATTACGGATATTAAATATATACGTCCATTTCAGAGTAACCTTTTCTATAACAGCTGACTGTCTTCCTTTTCTCCCTAATCTCCATATTCTTAATACTCAAAGGATTGTAATATATGGGACAATTGTTCTTAAAAACCTCCTGTTGTTGGACAATCTAAAAACATTTTAAAGAACAATTATTAAAGGCTACAAAAGCATCAGCCGTATTTTACAGCCATCATTAACAGCTACAAAAGTAACAGCCACTTTGTATCGAATACAGCATTCAAATAGTGCTTATCATGTTTTAAGTCTTACCGTATCTTACATAGATATTTTTAGCATGTTATATGTTTATATTTTTAACCACCGGTGGTATTAGGCACCTGTATTGTACTATATTAAATATTATTATCGATTTTAAACTATCATAGACATAGTTTTGCTCATTTTTATTGTCTGATCTCTATAGCTGCTTTTATTTAGCGCTCCTCATATTTGTTGTTTTTATATTTCATTAAGGGAAGTGTTTGGGGTAGAACTTTATTTGAGGTAGCTTAAGCTATAATTTTTAGGGTTTATATTCCAATGTTATGCACATAGCAGAATATGCTCTATGTTTTTTTAAATAAATATTCAAATATATATATATATGTTCATATCTATACCTACATATAATCATCTGTGAATACATTCTAAGTTCAGCTTCTTACGCTCGTTGGGTTAGCGTACGAGTGAAAAACAGAATTTATGCTTACCTGATAAATTACTTTCTCCAACGGTGTGTCCGGTCCACGGCGTCATCCTTACTTGTGGGATATCTCTTCCCCAACAGGAAATGGCAAAGAGTCCCAGCAAAGCTGGCCATATAGTCCCTCCTAGGCTCCGCCCACCCCAGTCATTCGACCGACGGACAGGAGGAAATATATATAGGAGAAACCATATGGTACCGTGGTGACTGTAGTTAGAGAAAATAATTCATCAGACCTGATTAAAAAACCAGGGCGGGCCGTGGACCGGACACACCGTTGGAGAAAGTAATTTATCAGGTAAGCATAAATTCTGTTTTCTCCAACATTGGTGTGTCCGGTCCACGGCGTCATCCTTACTTGTGGGAACCAATACCAAAGCTTTAGGACATGGATGAAGGGAGGGAGCAAATCAGCTTGCAAAACCTTTCTCCCAAAAATAGCCTCCGAAGAAGCAAAAGTATCAAATTTGTAAAATTTGGCAAAAGTGTGCAGTGAAGACCAAGTCGCTGCCTTACATATCTGGTCAACAGAAGCCTCGTTCTTGAAGGCCCATGTGGAAGCCACAGCCCTAGTGGAGTGAGCTGTGATTCTTTCAGGAGGCTGCCGTCTGGCAGTCTCATAAGCCAATCGGATGATGCTTTTAAGCCAAAAGGAAAGAGAGGTAGAAGTCGCTTTTTGACCTCTCCTTTTACCAGAATAAACAACAAACAAGGAAGATGTTTGTCTGAAATCTTTTGTAGCCTCTAAATAGAATTTTAGAGCACGGACTACGTCCAAATTGTGTAACAAACGTTCCTTCTTTGAAACTGGATTCGGACATAAAGAAGGTACAACTATCTCCTGGTTAATATTTTTGTTAGAAACAACCTTAGGAAGAAAACCAGGCTTAGTACGCAAAACCACCTTATCTGCATGGAACACCAGATAGGGGGGAGAACACTGCAGAGCAGATAACTCTGAAACTCTTCTAGCAGAAGAAATTGCAACCAAAAACAAAACTTTCCAAGATAGTAACTTAATATCTATGGAATGTAAAGGTTCAAACGGAACCCCTTGAAGAACTGAAAGAACTAGATTTAGACTCCAGGGAGGAGTCAAAGGTCTGTAAACAGGCTTGATCCTAACCAGAGCCTGAACAAATGCTTGAACATCTGGCACAGCTGCCAGTCTTTTGTGTAGTAAGACAGATAAAGCAGAGATCTGTCCCTTTAGAGAACTTGCAGATAATCCTTTCTCCAAACCTTCTTGTAGAAAGGAGAGAATCTTAGGAATTTGTATCTTATTCCATGGGAATCCTTTGGATTCAAACCAACAGATATATCTTTTCCATATTTTATGGTAAATCTTTCTAGTTACCGGGTTTTCTGGCCTGAACCAGAGTATCTATCACAGAATCTGAAAACCCACGCTTCGATAGAATCAAACGTTCAATCTCCAAGCCGTCAGCTGGAGGGAAACCAGATTTGGATGTTCGAATGGACCCTGAACAAGAAGGTCCTGTCTCAAAGGTAGCTTCCATGGTGGAACCGATGACATATTCACCAGGTCTGCATACCAAGTCCTGCGTGGCCACGCAGGAGCTATCAAGATCACCGAGGCCCTCTCCTGATTGATCCTGGCTACCAGCCTGGGAATGAGAGGAAACGGTGGAAATACATAAGCTAGGTTGAAGGTCCAAGGTGCTACTAGTGCATCTACTAGAGTCGCCTTGGGATCCCTGGATCTGGACCCGTAGCAAGGAACCTTGAAGTTCTGACGAGACGCCATCAGATCCATGTCTGGAATGCCCCATAATTGAGTTATTTGGGCAAAGATCTCCGGATGGAGTTCCCACTCCCCCGGATGGAATGTCTGACGACTCAGAAAATCCGCCTCCCAGTTTTCCACACCTGGGATGTGGATCGCAGACAGGTGGCAGGAGTGATACTCCGCCCATTGAATTATTTTGGTTACTTCTTTCATCGCCAGGGAACTCCTTGTTCCCCCCTGATGATTGATATACGCAACGGTCATCATGTTGTTTGATTGGAACCTTATGAATCTGGCCTTTTCTAGTTGAGGCCAAGCCCTGAGAGCATTGAATATCGCTCTCAGTTCCAGAATGTTTATCGGGAGAAGAGACTCTTCCCGAGACCATAGACCCTGAGCTTTCAGGGATTCCCAGACCGCGCCCCAGCCCACTAGACTGGCGTCGGTCGTGACAATGACCCACTCTGGTCTGCGGAAGCTCATTCCCTGGGACAGATGGTCCAGGGTCAGCCACCAACGGAGTGAATCTCTGGTCTTCTGATCTACTTGAATCATTGGAGACAAGTCTGTATAGTCCCCATTCCACTGTTTGAGCATGCACAGTTGTAATGGTCTTAGATGAATTTGTGCAAAAGGAACTATGTCCATTGCTGCAACCATCAACCCTTCTACTTCAATGCACTGCGCTATGGAAGGACTAGGAACAGAATGAAGAACTTGACAAGAGCTTAGAAGTTTTGACTTTCTGACCTCTGTCAGAAAAATCCTCATTTCTAAGGAATCTATTATTGTTCCCAAGAAGGGAACTCTTGTCGACGGAGACAGAGAACTTTTTTCTATGTTCACCTTCCATCCGTGTGATCTGAGAAAGGCCAGAACGATGTCTGTATGAGCCTTTGCTTTTGACAGGGACGACGCTTGTATTAGAATGTCGTCCAAGTAAGGTACTACTGCAATGCCCCTCGGTCTTAGAACCGCTAGAAGGGACCCTAGTACCTTTGTGAAAATCCTTGGAGCAGTGGCTAACCCGAATGGGAGGGCCACAAACTGGTAATGCTTGTCCAGAAAAGCGAACCTTAGGAACTGATGATGTTCTTTGTGGATAGGAATATGTAGGTACGCATCCTTTAGATCCACGGTAGTCATAAATTGACTTTCTTGGATAGTGGGTAGAATCGTTCTTGAACGATGGTACCCTGAGAAATTTGTTTAGGATCTTCAAATCCAAAATTGGTCTGAAAGTTCCCTCTTTTTTGGGAACTACGAACAGATTGGAATAAAATCCCATTCCTTGTCCCATCTTTAACAGGTCTTCTACACAATGTAAGAACGCCTGTCTCTTTATTTGGTTTGAGGATAAGTGAGACATGTGGAACCTTCCCCTTGGGGGTAGTTCCCTGAATTCCAGGAGATAACCTTAAGAAACTATTTCTAGCGCCCAGGGATCCTGAACATCTCTTGCCCAAGCCTGAGCAAAGAGAGAGAGTCTGCCCCCCACTAGATCCGGTCCCGGATCGGGGGCTACTCCTTCATGCTGTTTTGTTAGCAGCGGCAGGCTTCTTGGCCTGCTTACCCTTGTTCCAGCCTTGCATCGGTTTCCAGGCTGGTTTGGGTTGTGAGGCATTACCCTCTTGCTTAGAGGATGCAGAATTAGAGGCCGGTCCGTTCCTGAAATTGCGAAAGGAACGAAAATTAGACTTATTTTTGGCCTTGAAAGGCCTATCTTGTGGAAGGGCGTGGCCCTTTCCCCCAGTGATGTCTGAAATAATCTCTTTCAATTCTGGTCCAAATAGAGTTTTACCTTTGAAAGGGATGTTAAGCAATTTTGTCTTGGATGAAAAATCCGCTGACCAAGACTTTAGCCAAAGCGCTCTGCGCGCCACGATAGCAAACCCTGAATTATTTGCCGCTAATCTAGCTAATTGCAAAGCGGCATCTAAAATAAAAGAGTTAGCCAACTTAAGTGCGTGAACTCTGTCCATAACCTCCTCATATGGAGTCTCTCTACTAAGCGAGTTTTCTAGTTCCTCGAACCAGAACCACGCTGCTGTAGTGACAGGAACAATGCACGAATGGGTTGTAGAAGGTAACCTTGCTGTACAAAAATCTTTTTAAGCAAACCCTCCAATTTTTTATCCATAGGATCTTTGAAAGCACAACTATCTTCGATAGGAATAGTAGTGCGTTTGTTTAGAGTAGAAACTGCCCCCTCGACCTTAGGGACTGTCTTCCATAAGTCCTTTCTGGGGTCGACCATAGGAAATAATTTCTTAAATATAGGGGGGGGAACAAAGGTATGCCGGGCTTTTCCCACTCCTAATTTACTATGTCCGCCACCCGCTTGGGTATAGGAAAAGCGTCGGGGTGCACCGGAACCTCTATGAACTTGTCCATCTTGCATAGTTTCTCTGGAATGACCAAGTTGTCACAATCATCCAGAGTAGATAACACCTCCTTAAGCAGTGCACGGAGATGTTCTAATTTAAATTTAAATGTCACAACATCAGGTTCAGCTTGTTGAGAAATCTTTCCTGAATCTGAAATTTCTCCATCTGACAAAACCTCCCTCATGGCCCCTTCAGATTGGTGTGAGGGTATGACAGAACAATTATCATCAGCGCCCTCCTGCTCTTCAGTGTTTAAAACAGAGCAATCGCGCTTTCTCTGATAAGTAGGCATTTTGGATAAAATATTTGCTATGGAGTTATCCATTACAGCCGTTAATTGTTGCATAGTAATAAGCATTGGCGCACTAGATGTACTAGGGGCCTCCTGTGTGGGCAAAACTGGTGTAGACACACTAGGAGATGATGTAGTATCATGTTTACTCCCCTCATCTGAGGAATCATCTTGGGCAATTTCATTATCTGTGGCAGTACTGTCCTTACTTTGTTTGGACGCTATGGCACAATTATCACATAAATTTAAATGGGGAGACACATTGGCTTTCATACATATAGAACATAGCTTATCCGAAGCCATGTTAAACAGGCTTAAACTTGTCAACAAAGCACAAAAAACGTTTTAAAACAAAACCGTTACTGTCTCTTTAAATTTTAAACAGAAAACACAACTGAATATGTGAAAAAGTATGAAGGAATTGTTCAAAAATTACCAAAATTTCACCACAGTGTCTTAAAGCATTAAGAGTCTTGCACACCAAATTTCACCCTTAAAATAACGGAACCGGAGCCGTTTACAAATTTAACCCCTATACAGTCCCAGCTATAGCCTTAGCTGAGACCCAACCAAGCCCAGAGGGGAATACGATACCAATTGACGCCTTCTAGAAGCTTTTCCAGCAAATTTCAGATCCTCACACATGCATCTGCATGCCCTGTTCTCAAAAAACAACTGCGCGAAAATGAGGCTCAGTCTACAACTAGGAAGGCCCCCTGACTGGAAAAGGTGTCTAACATAGTGCCTGCCGTTTAATAAACGTTCCCCAAGTTTATAAATGCGAATTGTCAGCATAAATATGAATAAAATGCCCAAATAAAGCAATCGATTTAGCCCATAAAAATGTCTACCAGTTTTTTAGCCCATATTAAGCCCTTTATTCTGTTTGTTTGACTAAGAAAATGGCTTACCGGTCCCCATGAGGGGAAATGACAGCCTTCCAGCATTACATGGTCTTGTTAGAAATATGGCTAGTCATACCTTAAGTAGAAAAGTCTGCTAACTGTTTCCCCCAACTGAAGTTACTTCATCTCAACAGTCCTATGTGGAAACAGCAATCGATTTTAGTTACTGTCTGCTAAAATCATCTTCCTCTCACAAACAGAAATCTTCATCCTTTTCTGTTTCAGAGTAAATAGTACATACCAGCACTATTTTAAAATAACAAACACTTGATAGAAGAATAAAAACTACATTTAAACACCAAAAAACTCTTAACCATCTCCGTGGAGATGTTGCCTGTGCAACGGCAAAGAGAATGACTGGGGTGGGCAGAGCCTAGGAGGGACTATATGGCCAGCTTTGCTGGGACTCTTTGCCATTTCCTGTTGGGGAAGAGATATCCCACAAGTAAGGATGACGCCGTGGACCGGACACACCAATGTTGGAGAAACAGTTTACGTTCAACTCATAGGGCCAATTTATTAAGGGCCAAATGGTCCCGGATGCCCCTGTTTCCGTGTGAGACTTTAGGCTTGCCGGAAAACAGCAGTTAAAAAGCAGCGGTCTTAAGACCGCTGCTCCTTAACTAGTCCGCTGCCTTTGAGGCGGCGGACATCAATCAACCAGATCAGATACGATTGGGTTGTTTGACACCTCCTGCTAGCGCAAAACTGCAGGGGGCGGCATTGCACAAGCAGTTCACCAGAACCCACATATACAAGTGCTTAACAATTCCTGCCGTTCACACCTATGCAACATTTCCAGGATTCGTCCCTTCCTTACTCAAAAAACTACAAAAATACTTATTCATTCCCTCATTTTGTCACGCATTTTTGCAATCTACTTCTAAATGGCCTTCCAAAATACCGCCTCTCCTCCCTCCAATCTATTATAAATGCTTTTGCTAGACTCATCGACCTAAGTCGCCAATCTACATCAGCTGCTCCGCTCTGCCAGTCATTACACTGGCTCCCCATACACTCCAGAATATAATTTAAAGTATTAAACCTAACTTACAAAGCATTCAACAGTCTAACTCCCAACTATATTTCCTCTCTCATCGTGAAATATTCCCCATCCCATCCTCATCGATCAACCTCTGATCTACGACTCTCCACTCTCCACTTGTTATCTCTACATCCCAATCCCATCGGCAAAAATTTGCACGTGCTGCTCCTGTCCTCTGGAACGCTCTACCTCGCTCAATAAGACTGTCTGCAACCTTGTATAGCTTCAGACGATCCTTGAAAACCCACCTATTCAGAGAGGCTTACCATCTTTCCTCCATCTCTCATCCTAACCAAACTAAAACATGAATTACCTGACTCACTGCTGCAACTACAACTGATGTGACAAGCTACCCCCAACCTTATGTCTCTGCACCCTAAACCTGTAGACTGTGAGCTCTCCAGAGCAGGGCCCTCTTCCTCCTGTACTAGATTTGTTTAGTTTTGTTATGATTTTTATTTTATCACAAATCCTTGTCATTGTATACCACTATCACTGTACCCAGCGCTACGGAATTTGGCGGCGCTATAAAAATAAATGATAATAATAAATAATAATGATGTTAAATGCCAACAGCGTATGCTGTCGGCATTCAGCGGTGTCGTGCAGACATGATTTGCTACAGCAAAATATGTCCACCCGCCATTCGGCCCTATAATACGAGTGCTAGCCAATGCGAAAATAAAGCTTAATTCCAGCACTGTTAACGATTGAGCCATATCTTTAATTAGCGCTCCACCTGTAATCTAGCTCAGTAATGGTATTCCTGGTGGAAGAATCCTTTCTTTACTTAGCTTAGGAATGGGGTAAAATGTAGCTACAGTTGGAAATCCTTGTCATTGTATATCCCATCACTGAACCCAGTGCTACGGAATTTGGGGGCACTATACAAAAAAAATGATAATAATAAATAATAATAATGTTAAATGCCGACAGTGTATGTTGTCGGAATTCAGCGATGTTGGGCGGACATAATTCACTACAGCGAATCATGTCTGCCCGCCATTTGGTAAATCGGCCCCATAATACGAGTGCTAGTCGATGCGCACAAAAAGCTTATTTCCAGTTCTGTTAACGATCGAGCCATATCGTTAAATAGTGCTCCACTTGTAATCTAGCTCAGTAATGGTCTACCTAGTGGAGGAATTCTTTCTTTATGTAGCTTAGGAATGGGGTAAAATGTTGCTACAGTTGGAAATTTCACATTTACAAAGTCAAATTCAGGTTTATGTATTGTCATCCCTTAAGGCCCTCTCCATTGTTCCTCCCAGTATGTGCTTATATTCCTCTGTGGGATCTTTTCTCAAGTGCTTATAATGCAATGTATCTCCCACTAGCCTATTGCACACCAGCAAATAATCTTTGGTGTCAAGAACAATCACATTCTCACCCTTATCTGATAGCTTAATGGTTATAGTATTATTCCTCAATTCTTTTAAGGCTATTCTTGTTTTGCTAAATTATCTCTGAAATCATTTTCTTTATCCAGCTGAACTTTATCTTTCTCTACTAACTTAACATAATGATGTACTGTTGGAAAGGTTGATAATGCTGGCATGAATTCAGATTTCTTTGTTAAATTACTAAAGCCTACAAAGTCACTTCCTTCCTCTACATTAATTGATTCAGGTTACATTTTTTGTACCTCGTTCAGTAATAGACTATCTTGTATATCTAATTCAAGATTTTGGGTCTTATTTTTTTCTCAAAATAATATTCTGTGCTAAAAGATGTATGTCCTTCATTATTGTGAACTTGTCACATTTACTAGTTGTCCCAATGGTTAATCCTTTTCCCAGAACTTCAATTTGTGATTCTGTCAACTGTTTATGGTCAAGTTCACAACTTTTTTTACTTTGTACAATATCTATAATTGCTGCTCCGCTCTGCCAGTCATTACACTGGCTCCCCATACACTCCAGAATATAATTTAAAGTATTAAACCTAACTTACAAAGCATTCAACAGTCTAACTCCCAACTATATTTCCTCTCTCATCGTGAAATATTCCCCATCCCATCCTCATCGATCAACCTCTGATCTACGACTCTCCACTCTCCACTTGTTATCTCTACGTCCCAATCCCATCGGCAAAAATTTGCACGTGCTGCTCCTGTCCTCTGGAACGCTCTACCTCGCTCAATAAGACTGTCTGCAACCTTGTATAGCTTCAGACGATCCTTGAAAACCCACCTATTCAGAGAGGCTTACCATCTTTCCTCCATCTCTCATCCTAACCAAACTAAAACATGAATTACCTGACTCATTGCTGCAACTACAACTGATGTGACAAGCTACCCCCAACCTTATGTCTCTGCACCCTAAACCTGTAGACTGTGAGCTCTCCAGAGCAGGGCCCTCTTCCTCCTGTACTAGATTTGTTTAGTTTTGTTATGATTTTTATTTTATCACAAATCCTTGTCATTGTATACCACTATCACTGTACCCAGCGCTACGGAATTTGGCGGCGCTATAAAAATAAATGATAATAATAAATAATAATGATGTTAAATGCCAACAGCGTATGCTGTCGGCATTCAGCGGTGTCGTGCAGACATGATTTGCTACAGCAAATTATGTCCACCCGCCATTTGGTAAATCGGCCCTATAATACGAGTGCTAGCCAATGCGAAAATAAAGCTTAATTCCAGCACTGTTAACGATTGAGCCATATCTTTAATTAGCGCTCCACCTGTAATCTAGCTCAGTAATGGTATTCCTGGTGGAAGAATCCTTTCTTTACTTAGCTTAGGAATGGGGTAAAATGTAGCTACAGTTGGAAATCCTTGTCATTGTATATCCCATCACTGAACCCAGTGCTACGGAATTTGGGGGCACTATACAAAAGAAAAGATAATAATAAATAATAATAATGTTAAATGCCGACAGTGTATGTTGTCGGAATTCAGCGATGTTGGGCGGACATAATTCACTACAGCGAATCATGTCTGCCCGCCATTTGGTAAATCGGCCCCATAATACGAGTGCTAGTCGATGCGCACAAAAAGCTTATTTCCAGTTCTGTTAACGATCGAGCCATATCGTTAAATAGTGCTCCACTTGTAATCTAGCTCAGTAATGGTCTACCTAGTGGAGGAATTCTTTCTTTATGTAGCTTAGGAATGGGGTAAAATGTTGCTACAGTTGGAAATTTCACATTTACAAAGTCAAATTCAGGTTTATGTATTGTCATCCCTTAAGGCCCTCTCCATTGTTCCTCCCAGTATGTGCTTATATTCCTCTGTGGGATCTTTTCTCAAGTGCTTATAATGCAATGTATCTCCCACTAGCCTATTGCACACCAGCAAATAATCTTTGGTGTCAAGAACAATCACATTCTCACCCTTATCTGATAGCTTAATGGTTATAGTATTATTCCTCAATTCTTTTAAGGCTATTCTTGTTTTGCTAAATTATCTCTGAAATCATTTTCTTTATCCAGCTGAACTTTATCTTTCTCTACTAACTTAACATAATGATGTACTGTTGGAAAGGTTGATAATGCTGGCATGAATTCAGATTTCTTTGTTAAATTACTAAAGCCTACAAAGTCACTTCCTTCCTCTACATTAATTGATTCAGGTTACATTTTTTGTACCTCGTTCAGTAATAGACTATCTTGTATATCTAATTCAAGATTTTGGGTCTTATTCTTTTCTCAAAATAATATTCTGTGCTAAAAGATGTATGTCCTTCATTATTGTGAACTTGTCACATTTACTAGTTGTCCCAATGGTTAATCCTTTTCCCAGAACTTCAATTTGTGATTCTGTCAACTGTTTATGGTCAAGTTCACAACTTTTTTTACTTTGTACAATATCTATAATTTGTTCTTCCTCTGATTCCACAAGGGGTATCTCCCTTACTCTTGAGGCTGGCTGCTTGTGTTTCCTACCTCCTCTTGTAATTCTTTTTGGCCTGTTTTCCTCCCTAAAAAAGGGTTCCATCTGTTTCTACGGTTTAAAGCAATCCTTTCTTCTTCCATCTTCTCTACCTGAATTTTCTGATTTAGAACTACTGGAAATTTTTTTAATGAATAGTCGTAAACTTTATTTTCATGATAATCATTTCAGTCCCTTTGAAACTTCTTTTTCTTCCTATATTTGATCTTGTCCTGTACCTTTCTCACTTCTGTTTTTACAACTAACATAACTTTCTCATATTGTTCCTCTCCTTTTCTTTATCAGTTTTATTTTTAAGTTCAACTAAATCATTTTGGAATTTCTGTAATCTAAGGTTTTTCTCTTCCTGCATAAGTCTCATCCAATAAAAGGAGCATTTCCTTGAAACTTTTCCCATTCTTTCTGGAAATCATTTACTAATGGATCACTTACTCACTCCAATTAGAGAGTCACTAAATATTTTTCTGTGCTCAAGTTCCTAATAATTACTCACTGTGATGAAGGCCCCTATTTATCAAAGGTCTTGCCGACCTCAGGTCCGCAAGACCTCTCTAAATGCGGAGAGCAATACGCTCTCCACATTTAACATTGCACCAGCAGCTCACAAAGGCTGCTGGTGCAACGCCGCCCACTGCTGACTCGCGGCTGCCAGCAGGGAGGTGTCAATCAACCCGATCGTATTTGATGTGTGTGTATATGGTATTTCCATGACTCATGTCCCTTTAAATTAAAAAATTACCATAATCAGAAACCATACATTTTTATACTTAATATAGTTAACATAAAGGTAATATTTTAATTATTTTCCACTGCTAACAATCTGATGTTATTAAGCAATAAATATTTCTACAATTGAATAATAAATATAACTCATAATAACTGATTACTCTCTCCTATAAACCTATGATCATCATGCAAATAAAGGTGTAAAATATTATAACCATATAGTTACAGTTTGTTGTTTGAAAACAGCAAAGGTTGATGATACTGTGTAACCACACTAAGGGGTCAATTTATTAATGTGCAAGCGGACATAATACGATGTAGTGTATCATGTCCGCTGCACATCGATAAATGCCAACAGCATATGCTAGCAGGGGTTGTCAATCAACCCTATCGTATTCGATCAGGTTGATCTCTGTCCGCTGTCTCAGAGCAGGCGGACAAGTTATGGAGCAGCGGTCTTTAGACCGCTGCTTCATATATTTTGTTTCTGGCAAGCCTTCAGGGGAGCTTGATAAATTGACCCCTAGATCTTCAACAGAAATATCTAATATTAAATGATATACTTATTTTGAAAAACAAATAAAAATATATTTTTAAGTAACTGAAGTTAGATGGAAATTGTTATTAGGACGGTGGCAATAAATGATACTCACAAGAGCCTGTTTGAGTTTTAAGGTACTAAAAATCAAAATAACAGTGTGTAGACTTGGATACATTATAGTAGGAATATAAAGAAGCGATATCCAAATTTCATTTGTTCTACTCTTGATAAATGGCCAAACACATTCTGCTATAATATAAATGATATGCAAAAGAAAAAAGGACAACATAATTTTAATTGCACTAAAATGAGTCTGAAGCTGAGGATTCCGGAATCCTGAGTCCTTGCTGGTCATATGTCTGGTGTGAGTCCAGAGGGATCTGATCAGTAGAGAAATTGCAAAACAAAATATGGGTAATGGTAAAACAGATCCTGCAAGGTTTGAGATTAAGTGACCATAAAATAAATTTCCAATGTATTTTCCTTCCTCATTTGTGTTAATGAAGGCAGTTGTAGAATTTATAGTATGTATGGTGGTGTCAAACAATACAAAAGGAAGAAGGGAGATGGTTGAAGCTGTCACTATTACTATATACAACCAGGGCAATATCCTGGATATGTTCCATTTCATGTAGATAAATAACCTGTAGTTATAGCTGGTGATCTTCACACAGTAGAAAACACAGAGCAGAGTGGCAAACCAGATACAGCAATAGGTTAGAAACAAACCAATTATTACAGAGGTGCCCAGAAGAGCTTGTCTTTTTCTAGGTACAAAAACATAGTAATATAAATTGAAAATGGAAGTTACCAGATAAAAAAATCTGGAGAGCCCCAAACTTGTAACAATAATATCTATGGTTTGTAGCTTTTTAGACTGCAGCCACCAAATCCAATTCATTATCACAATAAATCCATTGAAAAAGAGCCCAATTAAGGTCATAAGTCCCAATAAAGATGAGAGGGTGAGCAATAAATACATGATGATTTAAAGGTAATTTGTTATCTGATCACTTCTCTGGTATAAGATATATTGTGTTACCTTCACTTGCGCTGGGCAACTGAATAAAAATGACAGAATGCCTATTTGATTATATGTCACGCTCACCTATGTAAATTGTTTCCTTAATATGCAAATCTAGAGTTATGGAAAATGTTTCATACAATTTGCCTGTTACCTGCTTGTTTATAGAGAACTTAATGTTTACTCAATTCTATATTATTTTATTATTAAACTGAGTTAAGCTATGGATATTTATATTTTGCAGTTTCATTAATATGTTCATAATAAATAGTGGTAAATATAAACAGAGTCAGTCTATACATGGACAAACTAAGATTTAATTGAAACTTAATAGCCTGTAAATATGTAATTTGCAATTGAATGTAATCTCAACTGCCTAACACAACTACAATCACAGCACACAAAATCTAACATAGTTTTCTTTTTCTTAAAAAGTTCATTCTTACAGGCCCATTTATCAAAGGGCTTGCGGACCTGATCCGACACTGCGGATCAGGTCCGCAAGACCTCGCTAAATGCGGAGAGCAATACGCTCTCCGCATTTAACATTGCACCAGCAGCTCACAAGAGCTGCTGGTGCAACGCCGCCCCCTGCTGACTCGCGGCCAATCGGCCGCCAGCAGGGAGCTGTCAATCAACCCGATCGTATTCGATCGGGTTGATGTCTGGCGATTCCTGTCCGCCTGTTCAGAGCAGGCGGACAGGGTTATGGAGCAGCGGTCTTTAGACCGCTGCTTCATAAGTTGTGTTTCTGGCGAGTCTGAAGACTCGCCAGAAACACGGCCCTTCAAGCTCCATACGGAGCTTGATAAATGGGCCTGTTAATCTACAGTCATGGCCAAAATTATTGTCACCCCTGCATTTCTGTCAGATAATGCATCACTTCACCCAGAAAATTGTTGCAATTTCAAATGTTTAGGCATTCTCATGTTTATTTCTTTTGTTTTGTATTGGTATGACACAAAAAAGTGGAGGAAAAAAAAGCCAAATCTGACACATGCAAAACTCCAAAAATGAACTGGACAAAATTATTGGCACCTTCTCAAAATGGTAAGAAATAATTGCATTCCAAGTTTGTGATGCTCCTGCAATTTGTAATTAAACTCGCCTGTATCAATTAACGGGTGCTGACAATATAGAAATCACACTGGCAACCAGTTAACATGGGGAAAAATTGACTCAACCTTTCTGTTGTGTGTCTCTGTGTGCCACACTGAGCATGGAGAAGAGAAAGAACAGCAAAGAATTATCTGAGGATTTGAGAACAAAAATTGTGGAAAAGCATGGACAATCTCAAGGTTACAAGTCCATCTCCAGAAATCTTTATGTTCCTGTGTCCAATGTGCGCAACATTTTCAAGATTACAGCCCATGACACTGTAGCTAATCTCCCTGGACATGGACGAAAGATAAAAATTTATCAAGGGTTGCAACGAAGGATTATTTAAATGGTGTATAAAGAACCTCAATCAACTTCCAGACAAATTCAAGCTGACCTTCAGGCACAGGGTACAAATGTGTCAGCTCGCACTATATGTTGCCATCTGAATGAAAAGGGACGCTATGGTAGGAGACCCAGAAATGAGGCTTTTAAAGAAAAGAATGCAGCCCCTACAGTCAAACATGGTGGAGGTTCACTGATGTTTTGGGGTTGCTTTGCTGCTTCAGGCACTGGATGTCTTGAATGTGTGCATGGCATTATGAAATCTGAAGACTATCAAAGACTTATGTGATGCAATGTAGGGCCCAGTGTCAGAAAGTTGGGTCTTCGTCAGAGTTCATGGGTCTTACAGCAGGACAGTGAGCCAAAACACACGTCAAAAAGCACCCAGAAATGGTTTAAGACAAAATGCTAGAGAGTACTTAACTGGCCCACAATGAGTCCAGATCTCAATCCCATAGATCACCTGTGGAGAGATCTCAAAACTGCAGTTGGGAAAAGGAACCCTTCCAATTTGAGAGACCTGGAGCAGTTGAAAGAGGAGTGGTCCATAGTGATGCCGCGAATAGTTCGCCGGCGAATAGTTCCCGCCGAACATAGCATGTTCACGTTCGCCGCGGCGGGCGAACATATGCTATGTTCGATCCGCCAGCTATTCATCATCATTGAGTAAACTTTGACCCTGTACCTCACAGTCAGAAGACACATTACAGCCAATCAGCTGCTGCTGATTTAATAGGGAAATCGATAGCTAGGCTAGTGTATTCAGTGCCCACTACAGTCCTGAAGGACTCATCTGATCTCTGCTGTAAGGACAGCACCCCAAAAAGCCCTTTTTAGGGCTAGAACATCAGTCTGCTTTTTTTTTTTCCAGTGTAATATAATTGGAGTTGCCTGCCTGCCAGCGTGTGTGTCAGGCTCACAGCGTATACTGTGCCCACTTGCCCAGTGCCACCACTCATATCTTGTGTAACAGTAGTGTACATTTAAAAAAAAACAACACTTCTTTGACTGTGAAATAATAGCAGACAGCTGCCAGTACCCAAGACGGCCGCCAATAAGGCAGATGGGGTGGGTTAGAGAGCTGTTTTTGGGGGGGATCAGGGAGGTTGAGGGCTAAGGGGGGATGCTACACCACAGCATATGTAAATATGCTAAAAAAACAATTAAAATTTTTTAAAAACCTTTTATTTTAGTACTGGCAGACTTTCTGCCAGTACTTAAGATGGCGGGGACAATTGTGGGGTGGGGGGGGGAGGGAGCTGTTTGGGAGGGATCAGGGGGTCTGATGTGTGAGGTGGGAGGCTGATCTCTACACTAAAGCTAAAATTAACCCTGCAAGCTCCCTACAAACTACCTAATTAACCCCTTCACTGCTAGCCATAATACACGTGTGATGCGCAGCAGCATTTAGCGGCCTTCTAATTACCAGAAAGCAACGCCAAAGCCATATATGTCTGCTATTTCTGAACAAAGTGGATCCCAGAGAAGCATTTAGAACCATTTATGCCATAATTGCACAAGTTGTTTGTAAATAATTTCTGTGAGAAACCTAAAGTTTGTGAAAAAGTGAACAATTTTTTTTATTTGATCGCATTTGGCGGTGAAATGGTGGCATGAAATATACCAAAATGGGCCTAGATCAATACTTTGGGTTGTATACTAAACTACACTTACGCTAAAATTAACTCTACAAGCTGCCTACATGCTCCCTAATTAACCCCTTCACTGCTGGGCATAAAACACGTGTGGTGCGCAGTGGCATTTAGCAGCCTTCTAATTACCAAAAAGCAACGCCAAAGCCATATAAGTCTGCTATAATGGCATGTCTGGCACACAGTGTTGGGGCAAGGGTCTATCTGACCACTGATACCTGGTCTGCAAAGCATGGTCAGGGCAGGTATATCACCTACACTGCACACTGTGAAGCGGGCGTAACCCTTACACTACCTGATCGATACAACATCATACCTTATGTTTTAAAGCACGTTATTCCAAACAATTTAGGAATGTTAGGTGATTTATGCCCTTTATGGATTAAAACCAGACTCTGCATCAACTATGTAATTTTCCATGGGAGTTTTGCCATGGTTTCCCCTCTGGCATGCCACAGTCCAGGTGTTAGTCCCCTTGAAACAACTTTTCCATCACTATTGTGGCCAGAAAGAGTCCCTGTGGGTTTTATAATTCGCCTGCCTATTGAAGTCTATGGCGGTTCGCCCAGTTCGCCCGTTCGCGAACAGTTGTGGAAGTTCGCGTTCGCCGTTCACGAACACAAATTTTTAGGTTCGCGACATCACAAGACTGGTCCAACATTCTAGTAGAGAGGTGTAAGTAACTCATTGAAGGTTAAAGGAAGCAATTAATTTCAGTTATTTTTTCCAAGGGGTGTGCTACCAAATATTAAATTGAGGGTGCCAATAATTTTGTCCAGTCCATTGGAGTTTTGCATTAAATGTGTCAGATTTGGCTTTTTTTCTCCACTTTTTTGTATCATACCAATACAAACAAAATAAATAAACATGAGAATGTCTAAAAATGTGTAATTGCAACAATTTTCTGCTTAAAGTAGTGCATTATCTGACAGAAATGCAGGGGTGCCAATATGTTTGGCCATGACTGTAGATTCAGTTACTTGCTGGGTTCCACCAAGAAAGAGTTTATTTGAAGTCCATTACCTCTGCGGGTCTCTGGTAGAAAAAGAGTGCAGTTCCTTCAGTCCAAGTTACAGTTATTACCCAAAAGGTGCAGTAAGCACCTTGTAATTACAAGACTTTCTGCAATCTTGCAAAAAATCAACATACTAGGTAAACATAAACATTTTGTAATTTGTTAACCTCATGATTGCTGCATCTGTTTTTAATAGCCAAACTCCAAACATCATTTGTACTATAATCTCTTCCTATGGAAATATTTGAAACATGTTGTGGTGCAATGGAATTTTTTCCTAAGATGAGAAATTAGGCAAAACAAAATGTTTATAATTAAGATGAGAGAAGGGAAAAATAAAAATAAAAAAATCATATTTACCCATATACAAATTTACTTTGTTCTTTTGATATCCATTGTTGTAGAGCAAACCTAGGAATGGTGATAGGAGCTTAGAAGTGTACATGTGTCTTTAGCCGCCTATGACAGCAGTATTTGCAACAATGTATTTCACTGCCTCAAACATTGAAAACACTGCTGCCAGATGGCTAAAGACACGTGCACGCTCCTGACCTCACTTAGTATTTCTCTTTATCAAAGGATACCAAGACAACTAAGCAACATTTTAAATAGAAGCAAAATGGAAAACATTTCATGCACTATCTAATTGATTTAATTTTAAGCTTGAATTTACAGTCCCTTAAATCCCAATAACATGTTAATCTAGATACTTATGCAATTGGTGCAGATTAAATTTACCTCTAGAATTATTTGTTTCTTTTTCCTCCAAAGAAGCTGGAAATCATCCAATCATATTTAAAACACTGACCTTACAACATGCTACACTGTGACCAACCTCCCAATTCCTTGACAACTTTGCTGCCTGACTTCCTCACTTTCTCTTTCAAATACACCTACCCTAATTCTGGGGGACTTCAACATCCCTATTGACAATCCATCTGCCCAAGCTGCCTCTAAACTTCTCTCACACACTAACTCCTTCAGCCTCTCACAATCCACCCTATTCTCTGGTATTCTCTTATCTCTGCTATCTCTTTGATGTAGCCTGTCACCCATTTCCCATCTCAGACCACCATCTGCTCACCTTTAATCCTAATATAGATGCTAAACCTACTTCCCCCTCACCCCCACACCAGTAGAAATCTGCACACTGTGAACCCTCCACAACTCTCCAATCTTATTCAAACATGCCTCCCCCACACTTCCACGATATCCTGCACTGACCTTGCTATAACCCACTATAACAATACTCTCTCCGCTGCACTTGACACTCTCGCTCCGCCCCAACTTCACAAAGCCCCACGTCGTCAGCTCCAGTCCTGGCACTCCCAACAAACACGCCACCTACAAAAATGCTCCCGCAATTCAACATCCCCATTGACAACCCATCTGCCCCTGCTGCCTCTAAACTTCTCTCACTCATTAACTCCTTCGGCCTCTCACAATCCACCCTATTCCCTACCCACCGCAATGGACACTCGATTGATCTGGTATTCTCCTATCTCTACTCTCTCTCTGATGTTGCTTGTCGCCCATTTCCCATCTCAGACCACCATCTGCTTACCTTTTATCCTAATATAGATGCTAAACCTACTTCCCCCTCTCGCCCCCACACCAGTAGAAATCTGCACACTGTGGACCCTCCCCAACTCTCGAATCTTATTCAAATACGCCTCCCCCACACTTCCACGATATCCTGCCATGACCTTGCTATAAGCCACTATAACAATACTCTCTCCGCTGCACTTGACACTCTCGCTCTGCCCCAACCTCACAAAGCCCCACGTTGTCAGCTCCAGCCCTGGCACTACCTACAAACACGCCACCTACAAAAATGCTCCCACACTGCTGAACGTGCCTGGAGGAAATCCCGCTCTGAACCTGATTTCATGCACTATAAGTTCATTCTTTACTCTTACACCTCTGCCCTTCGCTTAGCTAAGCAAATCTACTTCTCTTCTCTTATATCCACTCACTCTTCAAACCCTAAAAGACTCTTCTCCATTTTCAACTTGCGCCTCTACCCACATGCACCCCCCCTCATCTGCATTCAGTGCTCAAGAGCTTGATGACTACTTTTTCAATAAAACACTTGCCATCCGAAGAAACATCCCAACACAAACCTGCAATCTCCCAGCTTCACTCCCAGTCACCCCCTCTGCCACTCTCTGCACCCTACTCCCAACCACTGAGAGTGAAGTGGCTTCCCTTTTGTCTTCCTCACACCTCACTACCTGCCCACTTGACCCTATTCCTTCACATCTAATTCCTCCTCTGTCTCCCACCCTCACTCTGGCTCTTACTCACATATTCAACCTATACTTTTCTACAGGCTCATTCCCTGCCTCCTCCAAACATGCAAAGGTCACCCCCATCCTCAAAAAACCCTCCATTGACCCTAACTCCCCTGCAAACTACCGCCCCATATAACTGCTCACACTAGCTTCAAAATTCCTTGAAAAACTAGTTTTCGATCGCCTAACTCAATTCCTATCCTCCAAATCATTGATCGACCCCCTGCAATCTGGCTTCCGTCCCCAACACTCAACTGAGACTGCCCTCACCAAGGTTAATAACAATATCCTTTCTGCTAAAAACAAAGGCTACTACTCTATACTCATCTTACTTGACCTCTCTGCTGCCTTTGACACTGTTGACCATGCCCTTCTCCTACAGACTCTCAGCTTTATTGGGCTCTGTGACACTGCCCTCTCCTGGATTCACTCTTATCTCTTTAACAAATCCTTCTCCGTCTCTTTTGCTGGTGACTCCTCCTCTCTATTGCCTCTGTCTGTTGGAGTACCAACAAGGCTCTATCCTACTCTTCTCTATTTACACTTCTTCACTGGGTAAACTTATCAACAGCTATGGCTTCAGCTATCACCTCTATGTTGATGATACCCAGATCTACCTTTCCACCCGTGCACTCTCTCCTTCTGTCAATTCTCACATCAGCGACTGCTTACCTGGCATTTCCTCCTGGATGGCCTCTCACCACCTAATTTTTTTTTTTCCAAGATCAAACTACTTCTGTTTCTGCTGCACCTCTCTGTGAGTCCCTTCACTGGCTCCCTATTCACAGCAGAGTTAAATTCAAAATTCTCGGATTGACTTCCGGGGGCGGAGCTTAGAGGATACGGCAGCTTGCACGCCGTCGGAGCACCCTAAGCTAGAGTTCAAGCACCGCAGCACCATAAGCCCTTGTTTGGAGGACAGCGGTTCCAGATTGGGCGTGCGAACTAGCATCTGTGGTTCGCTAGGCGCCGGAAGTCTACGGCAGGCGTTCTGGCCGACTTCGCCACGGCCATTTGTTTGGTGTATCAGGAACCTTTCCGGGAGATCCAGCCGACATAATACCGGGAGGCAAAGTGATCACAAGCCGGTTCAAGGAGAGAGCGGTTCCAGAAGTTCTCAGAGCCTGTAGGAGGGCTTCGAACCTGAACAGGAAAACTCCTGATTAAGAAGCCACCAGCGAGGAGGAAAAAAGCGGTTCAACACACAGAATTACGGGACAACAGCAGTAAGCACGGCCCAGGCACCCCCAGGAGGACAGTCGGCAGTAAGCGCAAATACTGGCTAAAAGTTGCTGAGGTATGCCATATATGTTTACCCCCTGGTGGGCTTGTAACTGACATTCATAAACAGTTGGAATTGTAAAAGTTTTGACCACCGGGGAGTGTGATAAAGTGAATTAGGCAAGACCAAAATCCACAGCAGACTAGTCCAGCCTGGTTACAGTGGTCAGCAGTGGTAGTCTTGGCCAAAGAGGCTTTATTGGACTATATTAAACTCCAGGGGGTGCGGGATCTCCAACCCATCTACAAAGGATTCTACCTAAATAGGGCAGTCCGTGGAGTTGACCCGTGTATCAGTATGTGGTAAAAGGACAGGCCCTGTTAGATGGTAGCGGGCTAGAGAGCTGGGAAGGAAGAATTACCTTGTAAGCTCCAGAGTAAGCACCATCCAAGATACAGGGGATTGCCTGTCAGAACTGTTATAAGGATTTCAAGGATCCTATAGTCTATGGAGACCAACACTAAGGTTTAGAAGCTCAGAGAAAGAAGTCACCCAAAAGAAAAGAGGGCGCCTCCCTAGAAAACAGACTCCTTGTTTTTTTTTCCCTTGTTATCCCTTTTTTCCTTGTTCTCTGGTGCGCCTTATTGAAAGAGACATTCTGCTATATTACCGTGATGTATATTGAAGTATTGCAACTTATATATACTGATATTATATGGTATCTTTAGCAAGTATATGAAGAGGTTATATATATATAAGATGTAAAAGCTTTTTTTGGTGAGCAAGTATAAAATCTCATCAGATAGCAGCCTGCAAAGGTTCAGGCTGATGTGCTTTATCGCCTATCTTTTGAAGTCATTATAGAGGGGCTGTGTACACCTTAAAGTATAGAATTACTGTACCTAAATAAGGGGTCTGATAAGTAAATGCAGTACGGTCTTCCTCTGCAAATTACAGCTGGGGATAAGATATCAGTGAAATAATCTAATCATAAGGGTTAGATACTCTGTAAACTGAAAGCTCTCAAAATAGATAAAGCAGGGCTACAGGGCTCTGAGCTACTGAGTTCAACCAGGTCTAAAACAAGTAAATCTGTACAGACAAAGAATCAGACTGGTAGGGGCAAGGCAAGCTTAAAGGGTGGTCTTTCTTTGCTCTTTTTTTTCTCTATATTTTCCTTTTCTTTCTTTCTTTTTTTTTCCCTCCCTTACCCTTTTTCTCTTGATAGCACTTATACACCGTTTTTTCTTCTCACTCTCTTAAAAAAAAAAAAAAAAAAAAAAAAACAAAAACACAATCTGGCCAGCAGAGTATACTGACCAAAGGTTTGCTGTCTTCACTGTTGTACACATCTATAAGCACTGACACATCTATAAGCACTGACACAATATAATTTAATTCAGTTAATAGGATCCTTATTCTCCCCAAGACATTAGTTTAGGAGAGACAGAGATACTGCACTATCCTATACGGATATTTAACACAAATACTGTTTCTTTTTTTACATACTTTTTTTTTATGGACAAATATATTAAAACAAAATCTCCAGCCATGCCCCCCAAAATTAAAGATAAAAAAATCTCTAACAAAAGTACAGACGTAATGACAGAAATCAACCTAGATGATTCACATGTAAATGTATCAGATTCACAAGGGCTTCTGCAACAGATTTCAGACTTACTACTACCACAATTTAACAACATAAAACAAGAAATTTCTATTTTATCCCATGAAATAAGACAATTTGCCAGTAGGCTAAATGAAGCAGAATTAAGGATATCAAGTGTAGAAGACCAGGTACACAATGTAGACCAGACAGTCCATCAGCATAGTAAACAGATGCTTGCTATGCAAAACAAAATTGAAGACCTGGAAGATAGAGCCCGCAGGAATAACATCAAGATAGTGGGGCTCCCAGAGTCTAGTGAATTTAAAGATCTAATCATATTCGCTTCTAAAACCTTACCACAAAGTTTAGGGATACCTTTGGAGGAGCTACCGATAAAGATAGAAAGAGCACATAGAATAGGCAGCAGGAGAGAAGATCAGGAACATTTAAAGGGTAGACCTATCATGATTAAAGTGCTGAACTTTCAAGATAAGGTTAGTATATTCAGACAATACCGTAAGCAACAAGAACTCAGGATAGCTAACAGTAGGATTTTCCTATTCCAAGACATTTCTGCGGAAACAGCTAATAAGAGGCGTGAGATGGCTCCCTACTGCACCAAGCTTATTGAAGCTAAATGGTCAGCGTGGATGATTTATCCAGCCAAAATATGTGTGGAAATGAACGGGGCAGTAAGGACTCTTCTGACAGCCACAGAGGCTAAAGAGTTCTGCCAAGAACAGGGTTTGTGACAGTATTTTAGATTAGCTGAAATACTGTAAAGGTAACATGATGACCAAACAAGTTATGGTTTTTGATGTTTTTTAGTTATTATGTGAAAGCTCTTTGGAATGCTATATGGAACACTGTCTTTGTTTTTTATTATTTGATTTTACAGTTTGTGCTTGCAGGATATGGTGGTCTGGTGTGGTGGAGGGTGGAGGTGGGATTAGATGCAAAAGTAGAGAAGCCCATGTTTCCGATAAGAGGGCGTTGGCCTAAAAAAAAAGGATGACAGAGAAAACTAGTTTCTTATCTTGGAATGTCGGTGGAATTACCTCACCTACAAAGAGAAAATTAATTATAAAAGAATTAGGAAAACTTAAGCCAAGTGTAGTATTATTACAAGAGACGCATTTAAAGCCTATTGAAGCTGAGAAACTAAAGAGTAAATGGGTGGGGGAAGTAATAACATCACCATATTGTGGTAGGAAAAAAGGGGTAGCTATTCTCTTTAATAAACATAGTGAATATCAAATTATAAACCGAGAAATAGACAGTCAGGCGAGATTTATAATCTTGGAGGTACAAATGGATAATCTAAACGTGGTGATATGTAACGTTTATGGCCCAAACAAAATGGATGAGGAATTCTGGGAAGGATTGAATAACAAACTGATCAAATATATAGGGAAGAACATTATTGTAGGGGGGGATTTTAATCTGACGCCTGTACCCCTATTAGATAGGCTTAAATGTAGTCAAACTAGGAACATTAAAAAAGAAGGTAGACTCTTTAAGAATTTTATGAAAGGACTTAGATTACAGGACATATGGCGGAAGCAAAACCCTGATGTGCGTGCATTCTCATGTCTATCCAAAACATTTAAGACTCTCTCAAGAATCGATTTTTTTTTAATTTCAGAAAATATGTTAGGCTTGAATTTGAAAACTGACATTAAAGAGATATGTATTTCAGACCACGCAATTATAACATTAGAACTCCAGAATATAGCTCAGGTTAGGGGGGGGATAATAGACTCAGATTTCCCAGACACTTAGTGCATAATATACACTTTAATAATTATATTATAGAAAAATGGAAGGAATATAAATATTATAATAGAGGCTCCATAGGTAAACGTGAGATATATTGGGAAGCAGCCAAAGCATACTTCAGAGGAGCTATTAAAGCTTATATGTGTAAATGGAAGAAGAAAAATAGGGAGCGTGAGTCCCAATTAAATAACCAACTTAAAAACACATATATAGCATACATAAGCAATGCTAACCCTCAGACCTGGCTCAAATATCAGAATAGTAAACAGGAGAAAGAGATATTTGCAAAACAAGTGATTATACAACAAGATAAGAAAGATAGTGCTAAATATAGAGGTCTATACGGAAGATCTGCCAAATATATAGCCAGATTAACTAAAATGCAGAGACAAAGAAACTACATAACAGCCATTAAAGTAGGCCCACATAGAGTAAGTACGACCAATGAGGTGAAGGAAGCAATGTTCAAATATTTTAAAGAACTCTATACAAGTACTTCGGTGGATACTCAGTGCAAATTAGAATTTTGGGAGCAAATAGAAACTGAGAAACTTGGAAAGATAGATAGAGATAGGCTGAATCTTCCGATTTCGGAGGAGGAAGTAAGGCAGACGATAAACCAGTTAAAAAGTAATAAGGCATCGGGCCCTGATATGTTACCAGCCGAATTCTATAAAATGTTATCTGCTGAGATTACGCCCACCCTCACCAACCTTTTTAACAGCTACTTTTTAAAAGGGGAAATGCATTCTAAATATTTTGCGGCATCCTCTATCACATTAATTTTGAAAAAAGGTCGAGATCCGGAAAACCCTGGATCTTATAGACCGATATCACTGTCAAACAGTGACTATAAGATTCTAAACACTATAGTAGCTAACAGACTTAAAAAAATTCTACATAAAATTATCCATATTGACCAAGTAGGTTTCATGACTGGACGTAACCCAGCTAGAAATATCCGAAAAGTACTTATCACCCTAGATCAATGCTTTCAAGAGGCTAAACAAAACCTAAGTAAAGATATGCCAGACCAAGCTGTATTGGCGATAGATGCTGAAAAAGCCTTCGATGCCATAACCTGGGATCACCTATTCACAGCACTAGAGAAGTTCGGAGTGCAAGGAAATATCGAATCTTTTATAAAACTCATATATAGGAATCCGACATCCAATCTAATTATTAATAATGAAACTACACCAGATATTACGCTTAAAAAAGGCACAAGACAAGGGTGCCCATTATCACCCTTGCTTTTTAATCTGTCAATAGAACCATTAGCCATCAGGTTAAGGAAAGAATTAGAAGGTATCAAAATTTTCCAACAGAAGATAGTACTATCGCTATTTGCAGATGACCTTTTACTATTTATCTCAGATACCTCAAAGAGTATTAAGCAACTCTTAAAGATTATAAGTCACTTTAGTTCATTTTCAGGGTATAAAGTGAATGTAGACAAATCAGAAATTATGTGGCTTCGAGGCGTAAACCAGAACCACAAAGGATGTCCCTTTAGAGAAGTAGATCAGATCAAGTATCTAGGTCTAATCATTACTAAAAACCCGAAACATTGGTATGATAAGAATATTACCCCATGCCTGGATAAATGTAGTGCAGACTGTAAAAGATGGAGAGAGCTGCCTATTAATATTACAGCTAGAGTGACGCTAATTAAAACAATAATCTTCCCTCGTATATTATATCTCATGCAGAATATCCCCATTATAGTTAAACAGAAAGATCGTGTTAGATTCAATAAGATGTGCAGTAATTTTATATGGGCAGGAGGTAAAATAAGATGCTCAGCAGAAATATTAGCTCTCCCATTCAAAGCTGGGGGATTAGCGTTACCTAACCTTCAACTATATAATTTAGCTGCTGTAGTGAAATATGCCATGGATTGGATTATTGAGGGGGACTTTGTGACATGTGGAGCTTTAGAGTCAGATATATGTGCCCCATATGTGCCCAAAGCACTCCTACATTGTGAGATAAAAAATCTCCCAAAAGGAATCTTGCAGAGGTTAACGTTTAATAATGTAATAGTGGCCTGGCATAAACTAGGTAAATTAATAGGAGTTAATATGTGCATATACAGATATCTGCCGATCTTAGGGAATCCGAAATTCAATTTAGGATGTAGTGGATATGGAGTCTTTCATAGATGGCGCAGGAAGGGCATCATCAATCTGGTACAGCTTGAGGATAATGCAATACATATAATCAAATCTTTTGAAGAATTAAGTAGGGAATATCAGCTGCCCAAGACAGACTTTTTTGCCTATATACAAATCAGGCATTTCTACAATGAACAATAAGCCAGGCATGGGAAAGATTGGTCCCTAGGAGGGCTAGATAAAGTGATTAGAATTTTTGCACAGAAGAAATATGCAATTAGGCTGATTTATAATTTCCAAATGGAGCATAAAATAGAAACACAATTACAGATACTGGAAAGCAAATGGAGGAGACTATATCCTCTACAAACAAGGGCAGAACTATCAGATAGTCTTAGGATAGTAGTAAAGACAACTAAGGTTACTACCTGGAGAGAGTCACATTTTAAGATAATTAATCAGTTATATATAACCCCTAATAAAATAGCAAGATGGTATAAAAATATGGAGATAGTTTGCTATAAATGTAGTGCTAAAGATGCAGACTTGGAACATTGTCTTAACAGCTGCCCAAAAATCTGCCAATTCTGGCAACAGATACTATATTGGCTTAATAAGTGGTTAGACCAAAAACTTCAAATAAATAGTAAAATGGTGCTCCTCTTATACAAGGGAATAGACTGGCACGAGAACCCTTACTTGATCAACACAGCACTCCTTCAAGGGAGAGCACTGATACTAGCTAATTGGAAATCATCAAAAGCACCCAGTGTTAGGCAATTTGTAAAAGAGATGATGAACCAAATGATACTGGAGCAATATGAGATTTGTAGCGATGCAGAGAAACCTATCAAGAGGTTCTTTCGTAAATGGCTGAAAATAATTGAAGCCCAGCCACTAAGTACTCAACTCCAAATTATCAAACCTTTAATTAGATCTAACACAGTCAAATCCTGGATAATTAATAATGAGCTACCAAATAACTGGAGTAGGCTTTTATAAAATACCCCGTAAGATACATCTCTCTAGACTCCATGGGCTTATACCTCTACCCTCGGTCACGCCAGAAACAAATCTGAGGATATGCATGAAAGGGTTGCCAAGCATCCTTCTGCAAGTTCTCACTGTATTTATTTTAGTGTTTCTTTTTTTTCCTTTTTTTTTTTTTTTCTCTTGCTCGTTTGTTGTCCCCCAGATTGCTAAATGGCGCAACAAAAGGGGAATTTCAAGAATGTTGATTATAAGTGAACTTGTTAGGAAAATCAAGGATTAAGGATTATGGAAACTTTGCAACATAGATACTGAATGTCCTTGTCCTTATATATTTGTAATTGTAAGCATATAAAATAATAAAAAGATTTAAAAAAAAAAAATTCAAAATTCTCACCCTGACCTACAAAGCCCTCATCAATGCTGCCCCACCCTACCTTTCCATACTCATCAACAAATATCATCAACAAATATACTCCTGCCTGCCCCCTAAGATCCAACAATGACCTGCTTCTTGCATCCTCTACCATCACCTCCTCTCCTGCTTGACTACAGGACTTCTCTCATGTGGCACCAACCCTCTGGAACGCACTTCTTTGAGCTGTCAGACTTGCCCCTAACCTCTCCTCCTTTAAACGTTCCCTAAAGACCTTTCTGTTCAGGGAAGCTTATCACCCTGACTTATTAACAAACTAACTTCATTTAACTAACAGTTGCCCTCATCTATCTCCTCACTAATATCATTCTCACCTTTGCAGTCTCCACCTCCTGTTTCCCATCCTCCTACCCATCTAGATTGTAAATTCCCACGGGAATAGGGCCCACATCTACAACCACCAAAAAACACCCATGCTAAATAGTTTCTAAATTTTGTCCTTAATTTAGAAATACCCAATGTTTACATGTTCTTTGTTGTTTTTTACCAGTTATAGGGCAATAAGTACAAGTAGCACTTTGCTATTTCCAAACCATTTTTTTCCCCAAATTAGCGGTAGTTACATTGGAACACTGATATCTGTCAGTAATCCCTGAATAACCCATCACATGTATATATTTTATTTTTTAGTATACAACCCAAAGTATTGATCTAGGCCTATTTTAGTATATTTCATGCCACTATTTCACCGCCAAATGCGATCAAACAAAAAAAATTGTTAACTTTTTCACAAACTTTAGGTTTCTCACTGAAATTATTTACAAACAGCTTGTGCAATTATGGCACAAATTATTGTAAATGCTTCTCTGGGATCCCCTTTGTTCAGAAATAGCAGACATTTATGGCTTTGGCATTGTTTTTTTAGTAATTAGAAGGCCGCTAAATGCTGCTGTGCACCACACTTGTATTATGTCCAGCAAAAGGGGTTAATTAGGTAGCTTGTAGGGTGCTTGTAGGGTTGATTGTAGCTATATTGTAGAGATCAGCCTCCCACCTGACTTATCCCACCCCCTGATCCCTCCCTGACCCCTCTCAAAAAGCTCTCTTCCCTCGCCCATCCCACAATTGTCATCTCCATCTTAAATACTGGCAGAAAGTCAGCCAGTACTAAAATAAAAGCATTTTTTTATCATCAAAAAGCTCTCTTAAGCTCCCCCCTCTTCCTATTTGTGGCCATGTTAGGTACTGGCAGCTGTCTGCCAGTACCTAGTTTGTAATCAAATTTGCATTTTTTTTTTTTAAAACCCATTTTTTTCTGTAGTGTAGCTGCCCCCCCTCAATACGACCCCCCACCCAGATCCCTTTCCCAACAAGTATTTCCCCCTCTCCCTCTCACTCCTTCAGTTAGAATTATGTGAAAAGTGGTCACGTGCCTGCCCCCTCTCTCGTGCCCACGCTCCTGACCCCCGTCGTACACTCCCGCCTACCTCCCGGAACAGCGGCCTGGAACTGCTCCAGTGATGGCCATCCTAGGAGAAAAACAGGTCTTGGCGCACATCCAAACACATAAGACCACATATTGTTTCACATATTTCTAACATATTTTTAAATGCTGCAAAAAATTGCCTGCTTAATATTTTTTTAATTTTTAAATACCAGCAGGCATTAAAAAGCAGCGTTAGGACCCCTTAACGCTGTTTTTGACTGCTAATGCCAAACTCTAAATCTAGGCGATATTGTGGGATTGCTGCCAAAATGACCAAAATAAGTATAAGACAAAGTGCTGCGGTTTAGGGGTTAATACATTTATTATAGTGGCGGCGAGGTCCGGTCGGCAGATTAGGGGTTAATAAGTGTAGGTAGGTGGCGGCGTCGTTGGGGGGGGGCAGATTAGGGGGTAATAAATATAATATACGTGTCGGCAATGTTAGGGGCAGTAGATTAGGGGTTCATAGCTATAATGTAGGTTGCGGCGGTGTCCCAGAGCGGCAGATTAGGGGTTAATAATATAATGTAGGTGTCAGCGATAGCGGGGGCGGCAGATTAGGGGTTAATAAGTGTAAGGTTAGGGGTGTTTAGACTCGGGTTCATGTTAGGGTGTTAGGTGTAGACTTAGAAATTGTTTCCCCATAGGAAACAATGGGGCTGCGTTAGGAGCTGAACGCTGCTTTTTTACAGGTGTTAGGTTTTTTTTCAGCCAGCTCAGCCCCATTGTATCCTATGAGGATATCGTGCATGAGCACGTTTTTCCAGCTTACCGCTACCGTAGGCAACGCTGGTATTGAGGGTTGAAGTGGAGCTAAATTATGCTCAACGCTCCCTTTTCTGAGGCTAACGCAGCCACTCAGACAACTCTAAATACCAGCATTCTGTAGTGTAGCTGCCCCCCCCTCAATATCCCCCCCCCCCACCCAGATCCCTTTCCCAACAAGTATTTCCCCCTCTCCCTCTCACTCCTTCAGTTAGAATTATGTGAAAAGTGGTCACGTGCCTGCCCCCTCTCTTGTGCACACGCTCCTGACCCCCGTCGTACACTCCCGCCTACCTCCCGGAACAGCGGCCGGAACTGCTCCAGTGATGGCCGTCCTAGGACAAAAACAGGTCTTGGCGCACATCCAAACACATAAGACCACATATTGTTTCACATATTTCTAACATATTTTTAAATGCTGCAAAAAATTGCCTGCTTAATATTTTTTTAATTTTTAAATAAAGTATTGATCTGAAAAATATTAAGCAGGCAATTTTTTGCAGCATTTAAAAATATGTTAGAAATATGTGAAACAATATGTGGTCTTATGTGTTTGGATGTGCGCCAAGACCTGATTTTGTCTTATACTTATTTTGGTCATTTTGGCAGCACTCCCACAATATCGCCTAGATTTAGAGTTTGGCATTAGCCATCAAAAACAGCGTTAAGGGGTCCTAACGCTGCTTTTTAATGCCTGCTGGTATTTAAAGTCAGGCAGGAAAGGGTCTACCGCTCACTTTCTTTCTGCGACTCGAGGCTATCGCAGATCCCCTTATGTCAATTGCGTATCCTATCTTTTCAATGGGATTTGCCTAACGCTGGTATTAAGACTCCTACCGTCAAAAAAAGTCAGTAGTTAAGAGCTTTATGGGCTAACGCGGAAACAAAAAGCTCTTAACTACTGTGCTACAAAGTACACTAACACCCATAAACTACCTATGAACCCCTAAACCGAGGCACCCCCACATCGCAAACCCTATAATAATTTTTTTTAACCCCTAATCTGCCGCTCCGGACACCGCCGCAACCTACATTATCCCTATGAACCCCTAAGCTGCGGCCCCTAACATCGCGGACACCAGATTACCCCCTAATCTGCCCCCCCCAGTGTCGCCCCCACCTTCCTACACTTATTAACCCCTAATCTGCCAACCGGACCTCGCCACCACTATAATAAATGTATTAACCCCTAAACCGCTGCACTCCCGCCTCGCAAACACTATAATACATTTTATTAACCCCTAATCTGCCCTCCCTAACATCGCCGCCACCTACCTACAATTATTAACCCCTAATCTCCCGCCCCCAAGGTCGCTGCTACTATAATAAAGTTATTAACCCTTAAACCTAAGACTAACCCTTATCCTAACACCCCCTAACTTAAATATAATTTAAATTAATCTAAATAAATTTACTATCATTAAATAAATTAATCCTATTTAAAACTAAATACTTAGTTAGGTAGGGAGATATTCAGGGGGTTAGTGTTAGGTTTATTTAAGGGGGGTTTGGGTGGGTTAGAGTAGGGGTATGTGGGTGGTGGGTTTTAATGTTGGGGGGGTTGTATTTTTTTTACAGGTAAAAGAGCTGATTACTTTGGGGCAATGCCCCGCAAAAAGCCCTTTTAAGGGCTGGTAAAAGAGCTGATTACTTTGTAATTTAGAATAGGGTAGGGCATTTTATTATTTTGGGGGGCTTTTTTATTTTATTAGGGGGCTTAGATTAGGTGTAATTAGTTTAAACTTCTTGTAAAAAAAATTTATTTTCTGTAATTTAGTGTTGTTTTTTTTGTATTATAGATTAGTTTATTTAATTGTATTTTAGTTAAGCTAATTGTAGGTAATTTATTTAATTAATTTATTGATAGTGTAGTGTTAGGTGTATTTGTAACTTAGGTTAGATTTATTTTACAGGTAATTTTGTAATTATTTTAACTAGGTAGCTATTAAATAGTTATTAACTATTTAATAGCTATTGTACCTAGTTAAAATAAATACAAAGTTGCCTGTAAAATAAATATAAATCCTAAATTAGCTACAATGTAATTATTAGTTATATTGTAGCTATATTAGGGTTTATTTTATCGGTAAGTATTTAGTTTTAAATAGGATTAATTTATTTAATTATAGTAAATTATATTTAAGTTAGGGGGTATTAGGGTTAGACTTAGGTTTAGGGGTTAATAACTTTATTATAGTAGCGGCGACGGTAGGGGCGGCAGATTAGGGGTTAAAATTTGTAGGTAGGTGGCAGCGATGTTAGGGAGGGCAGATTAGGGGTTAATCAAATTTATTATAGTGTTTGCGAGGTGGGAGTGCAGCGGTTTAGGGGTTAATACATTTATTATAGTGGCGACGAGGTCCGGTTGGCAGATTAGGGGTTAATAAGTGTAGGTAGGTGGCGGCGACGTTGGGGGGGGGCAGATTAGGGGGTAATAAATATAATATAGGTGTCTGCAATGTTAGGGGCAGTAGATTAGGGGTTCATAACTATAATGTAGGTTGCGGCGGTGTCCCGGAGCGGCAGATTAGGGGTTAATAATATAATGTAGGTGTCAGCGATAGCGGGGGCGGCAGATTAGGGGTTAATAAGTGTAAGATTAGGGGTGTTTAGACTCAGGGTTCATGTTAGGGTGTTAGGTGTAGACTTAGAAATTGTTTCCCCATAGGAAACAATGGGGCTGCGTTAGGAGCTGAACGCTGCTTTTTTGCAGGTGTTAGGTTTTTTTTCAGCCAGCTCAGCCCCATTGTATCCTATGAGGATATCGGGCATGAGCACGTTTTTCCAGCTTACCGCTACCGTAGGCAACGCTGGTATTGAGGGTTGAAGTGGAGCTAAATTATGCTCAACGCTCCCTTTTCTGAGGCTAACGCAGCCATTCAGACAACTCTAAATACCAGCGTTGGCTTAAGGGTGCGCTGGAAAAAAAGCAGTGTTAGCACCGCAGGTCTTTACCGACAAAACTCTAAATCTAGGCGTCTGTGTGCTATGGCTCCCACCCACCAACGATCGGCACCATCACAACGATCGGCACCATCGCATCGGTGGCTAAAAAAAGGGTATTGCAGGATGTCTCAATATGGAGGCATCACTGCAATAGCCTGAAAGCGTCTGGAATAGTGATGTCGCGAACCTAAAAATTTGGGTTCACGAACGGCGAACTTCTGCAAAAGTTCGCGAACGGGCGAACCGGGCAAACTGCCATAGACTTCAATAGGCAGGCGAATTTTAAAACCCACAGGGACTCTTTCTGGCCACAATAGTGATGGAAAAGTTGTTTCAAGGGGACTAACACCTGGACTGTGGCATGCCAGAGGGGAAACCATGGCAAAACTCCCATGGAAAATTACATAGTTGATGCAGAGTCTGGTTTTAATCCATAAAGGGCATAAATCACCTAACATTCCTAAATTGTTTGGAATAACGTGCTTTAAAACATAAGGTATGATGTTGTATCGATCAGGTAGTGTAAGGGTTACGCCCGCTTCACAGTGTGCAGTGTAGGTGATATACCTGCCCTGACCATGCTTTGCAGACCAGGTATCAGTGGTCAGATAGACCCTTGCCCCAACACTGTGTGCCAGACATGCCATTATAGCAGACTTATATGGCTTTGGCGTTGCTTTTTGGTAATTAGAAGGCTGCTAAATGCCACTGCGCACCACACGTGTTTTATGCCCAGCAGTGAAGGGGTTAATTAGGGAGCATGTAGGCAGCTTGTAGAGTTAATTTTAGCTTAAGTGTAGTGTAGTAGACAACCCAAAGTATTGATCTAGGCCCATTTTGGTATATTTCATGCCACCATTTCACCACCAAATGCAATCAAATTGAAAAAAAACTTAAATTTTTCGCAATTTTAGGTTTCTCACTGAAATTATTTACAAACAGCTTGTGCAATTATGGCATAAATGGTTGTAAATGCTTCTCTGGGATCCCCTTTGTTCAGAAATAGCAGAAATATATGACTTTGGCGTTGCTTTCTGGTAATTAGAAGGCCGCTAAATGCTGCTGCGCATCACACTTGTATTATTGCTAGCAGTGAAGGGGTTAATTAGGTAGTTTGTAGGGAGCTTGCAGGGTTAATTTTAGCTTTAGTGTAGAGATCAGCCTCCCACCTGACACATAAGACCCCCTGATCCCTCCAAAACAGCTCCCTTCCCTCCCCCACCCCACAATTGTCCCCGCCATCATAAGTACTGGCAGAAAGTCTGCCAGTACTAAAATAAAAGGTTTTTAAATTTTTTTAATTGTTTTTTTTAGCATATTTACATATGCTGTGGTGTAGCATCCCCCCTTAGCCCCCAACCTCCCTGATCCCCCCCAAAACAGCTCTCTAACCCTCCCCATCTGCCTTATTGGCGGCGATCTTGGATACTGGCAGCTGTCTGCTATTATTTCACAGTCAAAAAAGTGTTGGTTTTTTTAAATGTACACTACTGTTACATGAGATATGAGTGGTGGCACTGAGCAACTGGGCAAGTGGGCACAGTATAAGCTGTGAGCCTGACACACACGCTGGCAGGCAGGCAACTGCAATTAGATTACACAGGAAAAAAAAAAAAGCAGACTGATGTTCTAGCCCTAAAAAGTGCTTTTTGGGGTGCTGTCCTTACAGCAGAGATCAGATGAGTCCTTCAGGACTGTAGTGGACACTGAATACACTAGCCTAGCTATCAATTTCCCTATTAAATCAGCAGCAGCTACACTGTCCCTCCTCTCACTATGAATGCAGCTTCCAAATGAATCTAAAATGGATGCTGTCCAGGAGGTGGGAGGGTCTGGGAGGGAGGGTCTGCTGCTGATTGGCTGTAATGTGTCTTCTGACTGTGAGGTACAGGGTCAAAGTTTACTCAATGATGACGAATAGGGGGCGGATCGAACATCGCATATGTTTGCCCACCGTGGCGAACACGAACATGCTATGTTCACCGGCGAACTATTCGCCGGCGAACTATTTGCGACATCACTAGTCTGGAAGCGATCACAATCGCTTCTAGCACTTGAAACCACACCCTAAAGGACGTTAACACTCGTTTTTTTGAGGACGTGCCTGGCACATCCTTGGTCGTTAAGGGTTAATTAACATAAGAACATGCTTTTTTTTTTAAAAAATCAATTGTACCTCTAGTACCAAATTTACTTTGTTTTCTTGATATCCTTTGTTGTACAGTAAACCTAGGTATAGTATCTCACAAAAGTGAGTACATCCATCATATTTTTGTAAATATTTTATTATATCTTTTCATGTGACAACACTGAAGAAATGACACTTTGCTACAATGTAAAGGAGTGAGTGTACAGCCTGTATAACAGTGTAAATTTGCTATTCCCTCAAAATAACTCAACACTCAGCTATTAATGTCTAAACTATTGGCAAAAAAAGTGAGTACTCCCCTAAATGGAAATGTCCAAATTGGTCCCCATTAGCCATTTTCCCTCCCTGGTGTCATGTGACTCGTTTGTGTTACAAGGTCTCATGTGTGAATGGGGAGCAGGTGTGTTAAATTTGGTGTTATTGCTCTAACACTCTTTAATACTGGTCACTGGAAGTTCAACATGGCACCTCATGGCAAAAAACTCTCTGAGGATCTGAAAAAAAGAATTGTTGCTCTACATAAAGATGGCCTAGGCTGTAAGAAGATTGCCAAGACCCTTAAACTGAGCTGCAGCACAGTAGGCAAGACCATACAGTGGTTTCACAGGACAGGTTCCACTCAGAACAGGCCTCACCATGGTCGAGTTGAGTGCACATGCTCAGCGTCATATAAAGAGGTTGTCTTAGGGAAATAAACGTATGAGTGCTGCAAGCCTTGCTGCAGAGGTTGAAGGGGTGGGGGTCAGCCTGTCAGTGCTCAGACCATACGCCACATACTGCATCAAATTGGTCTGCATGGCTGTCGTCCTAAAAAGAAGCCTCTTCTAAAGATGATGCACAACAAAACCTGCACTGGGGAGCTACAGTTCATTGAGAGAACCATAAATGCCAACATGTACTGTGACATACTGAAGCAGATCATGATCCCCTCCGTTTGGAGACTGGACCGCAGGGTAACAACACCAAAAACACCTCCAAGACGACCACTGCCTTGTTAATGAAGCTGAGGGTAAAGGTGATGGACTGGCCAAGCATGTCTCCAGACCTAAACTCTATTGAGCATCTGTGGGGCATCCTCAAAAGGAAGGCGGGTGGAGCGCAAGGTCTCTAACATCCACCAGCTCTGTGATGTTATCATGGAGGACTAGAAGAGGACTCCATTGGCAACCTGTGATGCTCTAGTGAACTCCATGCCCAAGAGAGTTAAGGCAGTGCTGGGAAATAATGGTGGCCACACAAAATATTGACACTTTGGGCCCAATTTGGACATTCCCACTTAGAGGTGTACTCAATTTTGTTGCCAATGGTTTAAACATTAATAGCTGTGTGTTGAGTTATTGTGAGGGGACAGCAAATTTACACTGTTATACAGGCTGTACACTCACTACTTTACATTATAGCAAAGTGTAATTTCTTCAGTGTTGTCACATGAAGAGATATAATAAAATATTTACAAAAATGTGAGGGGTGTACTCACTTTTGTGAGATACTGTATATATATTATATATATATATATATATATATATATATATATATATATATATTTTTTATTATTGTATTAGTGAGTGTATAAATAATGTGTAAGCTGAGCTGCCTCCCAATAATGAACCTGACACTTCTAAACCAATATTTTTCTGCCATCCCCAAAAAATTGCAACTAATAATAAAATTGATAAACCCTAATCCGAGAACCCCCTACATCACAATCTACAAAAGTTATTAACCACTAATTCGCACAGCCACCCATATTACCGCCATACCCCCAAAACCAAAAGTAATAATACAATTAATTATAATTTATAAATTAGATTACAATCTTTGTGTTTTGCGGTTTAGTTGTTAATAAGGGTATTAGTTAAATTGCAATGTGAGGGGTTGTCAGATTAGGAGTAATTCATTTTATTATTAGTTTTGGGTGTATGGCGGTAATATGGGTGGCTTTACGGTTTAATGGTTAATACATTTTGATAGGTAGATTGCGATGTGGGGGGTTCTCAGATTAGGGGTTATCAATTTTATTATTAGTTGCGATTTTTGAGGGATGGCGGAAATATTGGTGTAAACGTGTCAGGTTTATGATTGGAAGGCGGCTCAGTTTACACACTCACTATGCATAGTGACTGTATAAATAATGTAGACACAGATACTACAGTAATAAACAATTCATATATATATACAGTATCTCACAAAAGTGAGTACACCCCTCACATTTCTGTAAATATTTTATTATATCTTGTTTTCATGTGACAAAACAGAAGAAATGACACTTTGCTACAATGTAAAGTAGTTAATGTACAACCTGTATAACAGTGTAAATTTGCTGTCCCCTCAAAATAACTCAACACACAGCTATTAATGTCTAAACCATTGGTAACAAAATTGAGTACACCCCTAAGTGGAAATGTCCAAATTGGGCCCAAAGTGTCAATATTTTGTGTGGCCACAATTATTTTCCAGCACTGCCTTAACTCTCTTGGGCATGGAGTTCCCCAGAACTACACTAGCCTAGCTATCAATATCCCTATTAAATCAGCAGCAGCTACACTGTCCCTCCTCTCACTATGAATGCAGCTTCCAAATGAATCTAAAATGGATGCTGTACAGGAGGTGGGAGGGTCTGGGAGGGAGGGTCTGCTGCTGATTGGCTGTAATGTGTCTTCTGACTGTGAGGTACAGGGTCAAAGTTTACTCAATGATGACGAATAGGGGGCGGATCAAACATCGCATATGAACATGCTATGTTCGCCGGCGAACTATTTGCCGGCGAACCATTCGCGACATCACTAGTCTGGAAGCGATCACAATCGCTTCTAGCACTTGAAAACCCACCCTAAAGGACGTTAACACTCGTTTTTTTGAGGACGTGCCTGGCACATCCTTGGTCGTTAAGGGTTAATTAACATAAGAACATGCATTTTTTTAAAAAAAAAATCAATTGTACCTCTAGTACCAAATTTACTTTGTTTTCTTGATATCCTTTGTTGTACAGTAAACCTAGGTATAGTATCTCACAAAAGTGAGTACATCCATCACATTTTTGTAAATATTTTATTATATCTTTTCATGTGACAACACTGAAGAAATGACACTTTGCTACAATGTAAAGGAGTGAGTGTACATCCTGTATAACAGTGTAAATTTGCTGTTCCCTCAAAATAACTCAACACTCAGCTATTAATGTCTAAACTATTGGCAAAAAAGTAAGTACTCCCCTAAATGGAAATGTCCAAATTGGTCCCCATTAGCCATTTTCCCTCCCTGGTGTCATGTGACTCAATTGTGTTACAAGGTCTCATGTGTGAATGGGGAGCAGGTGTGTTAAATTTGGTGTTATTGCTCTAACACTCTTTAATACTGGTCACTGGAAGTTCAACATGGCACCTCATGGCAAAAAACTCTCTGAGTATCTGAAAAATAGAATTGTTGCTCTACATAAAGATGGCCTAGGCTGTAAGAAGATTGCCAAGACCCTGAAACTGAGCTGCAGCACAGTAGGCAAGACCATGCAGTGGTTTCACAGGACAGGTTCCACTCAGAACAGGCCTCAATATGGTCGAGTTGAGTGCACATGCTCAGCGTCATATAAAGAGGTTGTCTTAGGGAAATAAACATATGAGTGCTGCAAGCCTTGCTGCAGAGGTTGAAGGGGTGGGGGGTCAGCCTGTCAGTGCTCAGACCATACGCCACACACTGCATCAAATTGGTCTGCATGGCTGTCGTCCTAAAAGGAAGCCTCTTCTAAAGATGATGCACAACAAAACCTGCACTGGGGAGCTACAGTTCATTGAGAGAACCATAAATGCCAACATGTACTGTGACATACTGAAGCAGATCATGATCCCCTCCCTTTGGAGACTGGACCGCAGGGTAACAACACCAAAAACACCTCCAAGACGACCACTGCCTTGCTAATGAAGCTGAGGGTAAAGGTGATGGACTGGCCAAGTATGTCTCCAGACCTAAACTCTATTGAGCATCTGTGGGGCATCCTCAAAAGGAAGGTGGGTGGAGCGCAAGGTCTCTAACATCCACCAGCTCTGTGATGTTATCATGGAGGACTAGAAGAGGACTCCAGTGGCAACCTGTGATGCTCTAGTGAACTCCATGCCCAAGAGGGTTAAGGCAGTGCTGGGAAATAATGGTGGCCACACAAAATATTGACACTTTGGGCCCAATTTGGACATTCCCACTTAGGGGTGTACTCAATTTTGTTACCAATGGTTTAGACATTAATAGCTGTGTGTTGAGTTATTTTGAGGGGACAGAAAATTTACACTGTTATAATAATAATAATAAAGATACTGTGTATATATATATATATATATATATATATATATTGCTTATTATTGTATTAGTGAGTGTATAAATAATGTGTAAGCTGAGCTGCCTCCCAATAATAAACCTGACACTTCTAAACCAATATTTTTCTGCCATCCCCAAAAAATCGCAACTAATAATAAAATTTATAAACCCTAATCCGAGAACCCCCTACATCACAATCTACAAAAGTTATTAACCACTAATTCGCACAGCCACCCATATTACCGCCATACCCCCAAAACCAAAACTAATAATAAAATTAATTATAATTTATAAATTAGATTACGATCTTTGTGTTTTGCGGTTTAGTTGTTAATAAGGGTATTAGTTAAATTGCAATGTGAGGGGTTGTCAGATTAGGAGTAATTCATTTTATTATTAGTTTTGGGTGTATGGCGGTAATATGGGTGGCTTTACGGTTTAATGGTTAATACATTTTGATAGGTTGATTGCGATGTGGGGGGTTCTCAGATTAGGGGTTATCAATTTTATTATTAGTTGCGATTTTTGAGGGATGGCGGAAATATTGGTGTAAACGTGTCAGGTTTATGATTGGAAGGCGGCTCAGTTTACACACTCACTATGCATAGTGACTGTATAAATAATGTAGACACTGATTCTACAGTAATAAGCAATTCATATATATATACAGTATCTCACAAAAGTGAGTACACCCCTCACATTTCTGTAAATATTTTATTATATCTTGTTTTCATGTGACAAAACAGAAGAAATGACACTTTGCTACAATGTAAAGTAGTTAATGTACAACCTGTATAACAGTGTACATTTGCTGTCCCCTCAAAATAACTCAACACACAGCTATTAATGTCTAAACCGTTGGCAACAAAAGTGAGTACACCCCTAAGTGGAAATGTCCAAATTGGGCCCAAAGTGTCAATATTTTGTGTGGCCACAATTATTTTCCAGCACTGCCTTAACTCTCTTGGGCATGGAGTTCACCAGAACTTCATAGGTTGCCACTGGAGTTCTCTTCCAGTCCTACATGATGACATCACAGAGCTGGTGGATGTTAGAGACCTTGCGCTACCCCCCCCCCACCTTCCATTTATGCTCAATAGGGTTTAGGTCTGGAGACATGCTTGGCCAGTCCATCACCTTTACCCTCAGCTTCTTTTGCAAGGCAGTGGTTGTCTTGGAGGTGTTTTTGGGGTTGTTACCCTGCGGCCCAGTCTCCAAAGGGAGGGGATCATGATCTGCTTCAGTATGTCACAGTACATGTTTACATTCATGGTTCCCTCAATGAACTGTAGCACCTCAGTGCCGGCAGCACTCATGCAGGCCCAGACCATGAAACTTCCACCACCATGCTTGACTGTAGACAGGACACACTTGTCTTTGAACTCCACACCTGGCTGCCACGACACACGCTTGACACCATCTGAACCAAATAAGTTTATCTTGGTCTCATCGGACCACAGGACATAGTTCCAGTAATCCATGTTCTTAGTCTGCTTGTCTTCAGCAAACTGTTTGCAAGCTTTCTTGTGCATCATCTTTAGAAGAGGCTTCCTTTTGGGATGACAGCCATGCAGACCAATTTGATGCAGTGTACGGCGTATGGTCTGAGCACTGACAGACTGACCCCCCCACCCCTTCAACCTCTGCAGCAATGCTGGCAGTACTCATATGTTTATTTCCCAAAGAAAACCTCTAGATATGACGATGAGCATGTGCACTCAACTTCTTTGGTCGACCATGGTGAGGCCTGTTCTGAGTGGAACCTGTCCTGTGAAACCACTGTATTGTCTTGCCTACTGTGCTGCAGCTCAGTTTCAGGGTCTTGGCAATCTTCTTACAGCATAGGCCATCTTTATATAGAGCAACACATTTTTTTTCAGATCCTCAGGGAGTTCTTTGCCATTAGGTGCCATGTTGAACTTCCAGTGACCAGTATGAGAGAGTGTGAGAGCGATAACACCAAATTTAACACACCTGAGACCTTGTAACAAGTCACATGACACTGGGGAGGGAAAATGGCTAATGGGGCCCAATTTGTACTTTTCCACTTAGGGGTGTACTTACTTTTGTTGCCAACGGTTTAGACATTAATAGTTGTGTGTTGAGTTATTTTGAGGGGACAGCATATTTAAACTGTTATACAGGCTGTACACTCACTACTTTACATTGTAGCAAAGTGTCATTTCTTCAGTGTTGTCACATGAAAAGATATAATAAAATATTTACAAAAATGTGATGGGTGTACTCACTTTTGTGAGATACTGTATAAATATATAAATATATATTATGTACATACTGACACTTTATATAATTTAGCCTTATGTACCGAAAGGAATTGTATGTATAAGTGTCAGTGTGTACATGATTTTTATAACTGCTTATTATGTTACCGTTAGTGTGTACATTATTTATCCTTTTACTATGCACTGTAAAAATAATGTGTGGGCGGAGTTATGGAAATTGTCGATCACAATTTCCAGAAATCTTTTTTTTACGGGGGAAATTTACATATTCGTCAGTGTCAAACGTACGTTTTAACAAAGCCACTCCTCTTGCTCGCAGCAACTCGCGTGTGTAGCTCACGACTAACCACGCCCCCTCACGCGCAGTTTAGTCATTTTAAATATTACGTTTTTAGATTATCTGACGTAGTTAGGAAAAAGCAGTCTGTGAGGAGAGTTGCTGTAGAGAGAGATCACATTGTTTAATAGCGGAACATCATCTTTTGTTTAATTTTTTAGCATTATTATCTATTCCACCCAAAAAGCTTTTATAAAAGCTATAGTGAAGCCTGTTGTTTTTTTATTTTAACAGCTTTTTTCAAAGCTTTGGTTGTGATAAAAAAAAAAGATTGTACATTTCACCTCAAAAGCTTTTTTTTAAAGCTACAGAAAAGGAAGATAATTAATTTTATAAAGCTTTTCTAAAAGCTATAGTACTTTTAAAAAAACACACATTTATGTTCAAATTAGTGTGTTGCTACATAAGTAGCTAAGTTATATATAATATACAACACACAGAGAAAACCCAGCACTCACTTACAAGCTCTCAGCTAGGATTTAAAAGCAAAAATGGAAAGGTTAGTTACCGCATCTGGCCAAATGGGACAAGCCCAGGTACCTCGTCAAGGTCCTTTCCAATACCTGGGACCCTAAAACAGCCACACAATGCAAGCTTTCAAATCCAAACAAACTGGGAACAAGGGAAGGGTGCACAGGAATATGTAATCACCCTAGACATATACAAAACACGGAAGGGAACTGCACTCTCATACTGGACCGGGTACACATCCCATGACCCTGCAACATGCTCAGCCCTGGGTGCCACTGGCACTCACAGGAAGCTGTGCTGTTCCCAGAGTCACAGGCAGTTAACCCCAGTCAGGTCTGGGTGCAAGAACCATAGGGAAAATTACAAAACAAATGAATACAACACACAGAGAAAACCCAGCACTCACTTACAAGCTCTCAGCTAGGATTTAAAAGCAAAAATGGAAAGGAGGTTAGTTACCACATCTGGCCAAATGGGACAAGCCCAGGTACCTCATCAAGGTCCTTTCCAATACCTGGGACCCTAAAAAAGCCACACAATGCAAGCTTTCAAATCCAAACAAACTGGGAACAAAGGAAGGGTGCACAGGAATATGTAATCACCCTAGACATATACAAAACACGGAAGGGAACTGCACTCTCATACTGGACCGGGTACACATCCCATAACCCTGCAACATGTTCAGCCCTGGGTGCCACTGGCACTCACAGGAAGCTGTGCTGTTCCCAGAGTCACAGGCAGTTAACCCCAGTCAGGTCTGGGTGCAAGAACCATATGGAAAATTACAAAACAAATTAATACAACACACAGAGAAACCCTTCCGTGTTTTGTACATGTCTAGGGTGATTAAATATTCCTGTGCACCATTCCCTTGTTTCCCAGTTTGTTTGGATTTGAAAGCTTGCATTGTGTGGCTGTTTTAGGGTCCCAGGTATTGGAAAGGACCTTGACGAGGTACCTGGGCTTGTCCCATTTGGCCAGATGCGGTAACTAACCTTTCCATTTTTGCTTTTAAATCTTAGTTGAGAGCTTGTAAGTGAGTGCTGGGTTTTCTCTGTGTGTTGTATTCATTTGCTTTGTAATTTTCCCTATGGTTCTTGCACCCAGACCTGACTGGGGTTAACTGCCTGTGACTCTGGGAACAGCACAGCTTCCTGTGAGTGCCAGTGGCACCCAGGGCTGAGCATGTTGCAGGGTCATGGGATGTGTACCCGGTCCAGTATGAGAGTGCAGTTCCCTTCCGTGTTTTGTATATGTCTAGTGTGATTACATATTCCTGTGCACCCTTCCCTTG